>NC_044031.1:519300396-519326309 GCF_901765095.1 Microcaecilia unicolor
TCTCTCTGACCTCATGTGCACCTTTCTTTAAATTAGCCACCTTAGTTTGTAACTCCTCTTATCTCTTACCTATCTATGGGCCCTGTTTATTAAGC
The DNA here is from genome assembly GCF_901765095.1 of Microcaecilia unicolor. Classification (NCBI taxonomy): domain Eukaryota; kingdom Metazoa; phylum Chordata; class Amphibia; order Gymnophiona; family Siphonopidae; genus Microcaecilia; species Microcaecilia unicolor. Next base: position 519,300,492 of record NC_044031.1, read on the forward strand.
CGTGCTGTAGGCACGCAACATTTTAGCACATGCTAAAAATTAGCGTGCACTAATGCTAGAGACTCCCATAGGAATATAATGGATGTCTCTATCATTAGCGTGGCGCTCCAGCCCAGGCCCAAAGCAGGCCATTTTCTTGGTAGCCGCCAACACGGAACCTTCATTCTGGGCTTGGACCATGTCATTTCTGCCACAGCTCCCAATGACCCCCCGAAGACCCAAGAGGACTCCCAACTGCAGACCAATGCAGATAATGGGCCACCAAGAGCCCACTGATGCCACCCAGAATACCCAGGTAATTTTTTAAAACTTAAACCCAGGTTAAATTAGTATATAGCAGGGGAAATGGCAGGAAAATATCTGAAATTTCAGGTGGGCATTTTTCACAAAGAGTGTGCCCTTGTGCATATACCCTTATTTCTGTAATCTTATGTATCTAACTTTATACTTAACATGAAAAATTGTGTGCACAGGTCATAGAATACCCATAGTTATGCATGTAACTTAATTGACAAATTAGTTGCTAATTGGCATTAACCACCAACTATTGACAATAATCAGTGTTAATTGGCACTAATTTGCAATTATGCACATAACTGTACATAGGGGAGAAGTTATCATTTTATTCATTGACACCCTGAGCTAAAATAACCTGACTTTTGGTAAAATAATCCAACTTAACAATAGCATACATTGATAACTTCCCCCCTTAGCCAGTATTCTATAGACTTAGGGTCCTGCTTACTAAGCTACGCTGTAGGTGCACTAACGTTTTAGCGTGCACTGAAAATGAGCGTGCGCTAATGATAAAAACACTCATAGGAATATAATGGGTGTCGCTATCATTACCGTGCAGTAAAAAAATGATAGCGCGCCTACAGCTCAGTTTAGTAAACAGGGCCCTAAGTGCACAAATTCTTACAGTGTGAGGGGCATAGCCAGATCAGTGGCGTGCCTTGCAAGTATGCCCTAAGGTTTTAGAATACTGTCAGTGATGCGTGCAACTGACAGCATTTAGGTGCACTCATTTACACAAGCCTTTGACATGGTATAAGTGGTTGTGCCTAAAGTTAGGTGCATAAATCTTGACTTATGCACGTAATTGCCAATAAAGAATTCACACAGCGTGCATCAATCCTAGCACCTAACTTTAGGTGTCCTGTAAAGAATTACCCCTGTAGAATGCCCATATGCATATAGCATGCTCATGTGAACAGAAAAGAGTATGCACAGTTCCGAAAGAGGGCAAACTACCATGTTATTGCTGCCATAAAATAATAATAATAAATAATAAAGGGGAAAAAAAAAAATAAAAATGAAAGTTCCTGAATTCAACATGGAAAATGGCACAAAACAAAAATCTGAGGGCTGCACACCCTAGTATATAGCACTCATTTTTAGAAAGCATAATTCTAGACAAAAATTATATGAGCTTTCAATAAATACTCTTCCTACACTAGATTGCAAAATCATAAAGATTCAGATATCATGGATGTAGTGTTTGAGGTGGATTGGGAATTGTATTTGTTGGTTGTTTTGTGGTTGGTTTGAATGTGTGTGTGGACCTTGAATGATTGGGCAAGAGGGGGAGTATTTCAGTTGTTTTGGGATAGGGAGTTCTAAGATGAACCAGATGCATACTTTTTATAGCTAAAAAAAATTTCTATCTTTGGGTTTGGCATAAACCTCCGTGCTCAGATAACTGCCTTCTTTTTTAATCCACGCATCTAGAAAATTCAAATGTTCATAATAGAAATTACAGTCAAAACTTGATGGTAGGATAACATCCATTAAGTTCTTCCACAAACAGGGTCGGTCCTAGGGTCTCTGGTGCCCCCCTGCAAGACTATCAGTTGCCCCCCCCCCCCCCCGTCTAGCAATCTTCTTCTCTCTTCTCCCTCCCTCTTCTCCCACCCTTTCTCTGCCCCTTTCCATCCAGCCCCGCACATGTGTCCTGCCCCGTTCTCTCCCTGCCTTCTGCGTATACCCCCCTCTCTCTGCCCATTTCCATCCATCGCATCTGCCCCCCTCTCTGCCCCTTTCCATCCAGCATCTGCCCCCTCTCTCTGCCCCTTTCCATCCAGCCGCACATGTGTCTGCCCATTCTCTCCCTGCCTTCCGCGTATACCCCCTCTCTCTCTACCCCTTTCCATCCAGCCGCATATGTGTCTGCCCATTCTCTCCCTGCCTTCCGCGAATACCCCCTCTCTCTCTGCCCCTTTCCATCCAGCATCTGCCTCCTTTCTTTGCCCCTTTCCATCCAGTGTCTGGTCTGCCCTTTTTTTCTCATTTCCAGCGCCGTCCACCCCTCTGTCTGTCCCCTCCATGCTCCATCCATCATCATTCTTCATGCCCTCTTTCTCTCCCCAACCACCAGAGTAGTGTTCTTGCCCCCCCCCCCCATCCTGACCTTTTCACATTATGACCCCGTCAACACCCCCCCCCGGGCACCCCGACTGCAGCTTGCTGCTCTAGTGCTCTCATCAAATCAAACTTCTAGCAGCACTGACTGCAGCAGCAGAAATAAATAAATAAATAAATAAATAAACAATAGATCCGTGCCGCCACGGGGCCATTACCTGGCTTAAAGAGAACTTGATTGAGAAGATTCTTCTTCTCTTCTGCTCTACTGAGTCTCGACTGGTGGAGTGGTGGCCCGTGGACGGCAGGGGTGGAGGAGTCAGTGCACTAGCCAGTGCAGGAAAGGCCAGGGCAGGGGCGGAAGCTTAGGGCAGTGATGAGCAGGCAGTCAGCTGGGAGCCTCAGCGCCTGGGACGGAAGAGCGAGCTGGCCGGAGGACTCGGACTCGGAGATGCGAGATGCTTTGGTTAGGCTAGGCAGTTAGGCTACTCTTACTTCAAGGCCCGCCAAAACCGCAAGACGCACTGGCGCGCACGCGGGGTGCTGCAGGGGAGGAGGCATTGTCGTGTGACTCGTGATGTCATAGCAGAGCCGCTGGCCAGGCTAGAAGGAGCACTGCGGAGGTGTAAGCGTGCGCACCGCCGCGTGCACTGCAGCATTATGGGAGGAACTGTCTGGAAGCGGGAACGCAGTACGCAGGGGGAGGAGGCATCGTCGTGACTCCAACTCATGATGTTAGAGCAGAGCCACTGGCCAGCCTGGAAGGAGCGCCGTGGAGGGTGCAGCATTATGGGAACTGTCTCTGGAAGCAGGAAGGCCGTCGAACAGCTGGGCGGGCGGGCGGACCGCGAGAGGGAGGCGCCTGCTGCGCCCTTGAAGGCAGGCACCCCCCTGCAGTGCTTACCCTGCTTACCAGGTTGGACCGGCCTTGTCCACAAATTGGAGTAACTCAGCCAGTAGTATTCCGTAACAAAAATGTCATCTATGTAACTCCCCCAGTATACAACCTTATTGTACCCTGGTGTGGGATAACCACACCTGATTCACTTCTACCTCATTTGACCACAACACAATCTTGTATTTGTTATCAACCGAAATGGCAAACGCCATTAGGGTACTTTGTAAGCCACATTGAGCCTGCAAATAGGTGGGAAAATGTAGGATATAAATGTAACAATAAAGTATACATCAGTGGTTCTCAACCAATGTTTCGGGACAAACTGATGTATCCCCAAAAGATGGGAGGTGTATCGGAAAAAAATCTGATGTAAACACAAGCCTGTGTTTCCTTTACATCCATCACTACACACAAGCTGGGAAGGCAGTTCAGGTTCTTGAAATCCCCATAACTGCTCCCTGTTTCTGCTTCCCCACTGCCTCAGCAATATATGCTGCCTCCAGCTTCAACTGAACATGTTGCAGATCTGCTCTTTGCTAAACAGTTTCTAAGTAGCATATTTGCAGGTTTTTCTGTTGCTTCACAGTATCTGGCAGTGTAGGGATTTTGTGTTGTTGTTACTGATGTGACACCAGAATATGAATATATGTTTTGGTGTATGACAAGTGAAAAATCTGGGATTGATGTGTTTGCATACAGCTTTTTGATATGGGATAGGAAAATTCATTCTAAACAATAATTACAAATGAAATATTTAGGCGTGCTTTGTTCAGCTGAGAATTTTTGTGCTCAATGTGTTACATATATGAAATTTGTCAGGTGTGTCGCAACAGAAGAAAGGTTGAAAACCAGTGGTGTAGATGATGCTTTGATAGGTTTGCCCAGTGTGGAATCTCTGGGAACATCAATGTAAGGTGGGGAAAATAGTTTCATGGAGGAGGGGAGTCTTAGTGTTCAGATGATTTTTTTTGTCCCTTTGTGAATTGATTGATCAGTAGAATGATGGTTGTGATGGGTTGGTTTGTCTTGACTAAATAACTAGAGTAATTGGATTGTTTAATTCTACTTTTGTAATTCCTGGGAGGTTGTCCCGGTCTCTTGAAAGAGTGAACTGCTTAGAACTTTATGGTTATAGCAGTATATAAATATCACTGTTATGTTATATATCCATTGTTGCTTCATTGTTTTTATTTTATCGGCTCCCAGATCCTCATGCCATATATACTATTTTTAGTGGAAGGTCTGGTAGCAGCCTCTGCTGGTCTAGAAACAATTGTAGTACTGAGGGATTTTGATGTACATTCTGACAGTAGTGATAACTTCCTGGTGACATCATTTATCATTGCTATGGTGGAGATTTTGGTCTATCATCCCTACTCATGTTGCTGGTCATTTGTTGCATCCTTTGCTCCTAGGGCATAGAGGGTCCATAGGCTCTGGCTGAATGTATATATCAACCAGTCCCTTTGATAGATCATATTTTGATTTGTGCTTGGCTGAGATTTCCTATTTCACAGGGAATTTCTGATGGTGGGGTAATTGATGGAATATTTAGGAAAGGAGAAATAGGTGTTCTCCGCAGTGGCGTAGCCACAGGTGGGCCTGGGTGGGCCAGGGCCCACCCACTTAGGGTTCAGGCCCACCCAACAGTAGCATATGTTTAGTGGTAGCTGGTGGAGATCCCAAGCTCTATCAGCTGAAGACTTCCCTTTGATGGTAAGCCAAGATGGAAAGAAGTGTTTTCTCACCAGCTGAGATATTGTTTGGGTGGTGGTGGTAGTGGTGGTGAAGAACACTTGGTGCCCACCCACTTCTTGCTTAGGCCCACCTAGAATCTGTTGTCTGGCTACGCCCCTGGTTCTCCGAAGCATTTTTTAGAGGCATCTAGATGACATATCATTCCATCAGGGTGATTTGGTTTCAGTGATCCAGTGACCTGATGTGTGGGATGTGTCTATTAGAGGGGCATTTTCGATATATCTAAGTCCGATTTTGGTCGTTTTACACAAAACATTCAAAATCCAAATAGGAAAGGTCATTTTCCAAAAAGAAAACTGTCTCTCTTTTTTTTTCAAAAATATTGTTTTGAACAAGATTTTGTGCTTTAGATGGGGTATTTTTGGTCCATTTTTGAAAAAAAAAAAAAAAAAGTGCAAAACAGAGATTCATTCCATTGGGATGTAGGAGGAGTCAGCATTTTTAGTAGTCTGGTCCCACAGACATCCCATGAGAGCAATGGGGCACCTTAGGGGGCACTTCTGTGCACCTTGTGAAAGTGTTCCCAGGTACACATCTCACCTTCGCTCTCTTATCTTGTCCCTTGAGCACTCCAAAACCCACCAAAAACCTACTACCCCCACTGTACACCACTACAATAGCCTTTATGGGTGAAGGGAGCTCCTATATGTGGGTACAGTAGGGTTTTTGGTGAGTTTGGGAGGTGTCAGAGTTTCCACCACAAATGTGTCAGGTAGAGGGAGATAGGGACCCGGGTCCCCCACTGTGCACTGCACTGACCACTACACTATTCCAGGCTCCTGCATGCTGCTCTAATAGACATGATTTTAACATCTAAGGCTGTCACAGAGTATGGTAAAAATCATATTTTTATTCACTTTTTTGGGGGGGGGGGTTGGAGGGGGTCAGTGACTACTGGGGGGGGTACTTGGGGGTCACCCCCGATTCCCTCCAATGGTCAGATGGTCATTTAGGGCACCTTTTTGTGCCTTATTCATTCTGAAAACAAGTCTAGACCAAAATATCTTGTTTTTTTACAGGACATTTTTGTTTTGTTCCATAATGGCTGTAAAATGTCCAAGTGTTAGGCATACCCAAATCCAGCCTTTGAAAAACTCCAACATACCCCCTTGTGATTGTAATGCACTTTTGATGGATTTCGTAGAAAAACACCTAAAATATGGTTTTAAAAATACCAATTTGGACGTTTTTGTGAGTAAAACATCCAAATGTGGCTTTATGCCACTTTTTGGACATTTTTCTCTTTTGAAAATGAGCCCATTAATGTAGTTGTAGGTATTATTGCTCCATGAAAGGAGGTTAAGGAGAGGAATTATAGGCCCAGGCATCTTTCCTGGTATTCTGTGACATTGAAATCACCTAAGCATGCAATAAAATAAGTGGAGCATTGTTGGTAGCATAGCTGATATATGTGCGAAAAGGAAGACTGTGAGTAATGGAGATTTATCACAATTTGATACAGCAGATGAAGAAGGAATATTTTGTATGCCAGATATAGAGCCCCTTTGATGACTTTAAACATCCGTGTTCAGTAATAAAGGGAGAGTAGTAAGATGTGGTCATCAAGGTATGAGGGATGAGAGCCCTATGCTGATTTGCATGCTGATGTTCTTTTGTTAGGTCACTTTTCTTCATGCTTCAGTTGTGCCTGTAGCCGGAGTATGCTCTCCTATGATGGAAGTCCTTCAGGCTGCACATTGGGACACTTTAGAAATGTGTGAGGAGATGAGGTAGCCGGTATTGTCAAGCAGTTGCCCATGATTGACCACACTTGATCCATGAGGTCATGAGCTTTTACAAAATACATTAGCTGTGATGATTTCTCCTGTAATGATACTGGTGAATAGCTTTGCAGATAGGATTCTTTTAGGTGTGGGCTTGTCATTTGTAACAACATAGGCCATGTCAACCACATAGCCTATCTTATATTGTTGTATGCTGTTACCAAATGAAAACAAGCTGAAAAAGCCTCGTGCCATTTCATATGTTGTCATTCACCAATAATAGTACGCACTATATAGAAAGTGGACACACTGTATCAGAAAGAGCGCATACTCTTTCCTGATAATGGAACCATTGCATATGTGCACTAGTTTGTGCACGTGCAAACTCCTGCGTGCATACGTACCCCCACTGGGAAATGTGTACCTTCTTTCTGAAATAATTCACTCTCTTTCCAAATAGTGTGCACTTTTTTTCAGAAACTAACAAACAACAAAATGGCCAGAAAAAACGTAATAAAATGAAAATTCCTATAAAAACAACACAGGGAATGGCACACAATGAGCTGACTACCCCTAAATTCTATGTCCCAGCACTGAATTGAATACTTCAACTTTGCTGAAGAAGTCTGGATTAAATTGGAATGTTCTAACTTTCACCCAGTATCTAATTTTAGTGGTGCTTTTGCTAAGCTGCAGTAAAAATCGGCCTTAGCGAGCTCCCTTTTGCAGGTCTTTCTTGCGCACTTAGGCCAGTTTTACCACAGTCATACAAACCCTGATTTTCTATTTTGTTTTCCATTAATGGCCATGCACTAATGTTTCCATTAGCATATGGCCATTTTTAAAAACTACAGTGGAAGCACTTATCTTCACCTCTTAAGGAGGCGGTGAGAGCTCCTGCATTATCCGTGCATTAACCAATTAGCACACAGTAATGTATCTGTGCTAACTGATTACCAAAGGAATATCAAATTGTAATCATATGGATTGGATGCCCTGTCTTAAAAGAAATCCTTATTTTTGTCAGCAATATAATAAGCAAGGATTCTGTGCTATGGTTGTTCCTAAACCCAAATTGAGATTTATGCAAGATAGAGAATTTATCCAAAAATCAAGTTAATTTAGCATCACCAACAGTGTCTACTATTTTAGAAAACAAAAGGATGTTAGCAACTGGTCTATAGCTAGAAGGACAGATAATGCTAGACAAAATTTCAGTGAATCAAAAATGAGTTATAATACTAACAATAAGCTGAAATGTGCTTAACTAAGTCAGTCTTCTTCAAAATACGTGGTATCAAGTGAATACCTTCACTTTTTTCTTATTTAAAGTGGAGAAACAACCTCAGTAATCACCTCGTGGCAACAGTGTGATGATCACACTCAATGCCAGCGTTAAATTGACTCCGTGATTGTCACTGGTCTACTCACACACAAGTGGAGTTTTCAGACCGGTGATAATAACGGAGTCAATTTAACGCTGGCATTGAGTGCGATCATCACACTGCTGCCACGCGGTGACTACTGAGGTTGTTTCTCCACTTTAAATAAGAAAAAAAGTGAAGGTATTCACTTGATACCACGTATTTTGAAGAAGACTGACTTAGTTAAGCACATTTCAGCTTATTGTTAGTACTATAGCTAGAAGGAACAGATCTATCTAAATCATTAGATTTCAATATAGGAGTAAATACAATTTGCCCTAATTCTTTTGGGAAACAACCCAGCTCTAGTAAAACGTTGATCAAAACAGATATCCAAATCATAATAGAACGAGGAGCTTGAGCTAATAGATGTAAAGGACAGCTATCTAGTACACTGTATTTAGGAGAAGAAACTTCATACTAAGAAAGTTACTTCCTTGCATGTCACAGCTTCAAAAATGCACCAAAATACACCAATAATGATCTACAGGGATTCCTCTAACCAATCTCCCCCACCCCTGTTCAAGGTCCTATTTAATTGTCCAGAAAATTGCTGCATACCCAATTCCTCTTATGTACCTTAGAGAAAAAGAAGTCAGCAAGTGATAGAGCAATAGGCTCTGCAGCTTGAGTCACAGAATTTAATTCAGGTGGACAAATCAACGTATTAACTGTTCGAAAAAGTGTTTTTGATGATAATGAGTTAGATTCAATAACTTCAACATAATACTTCTCTTTTTGCTGGTGAAACCATAGATTTATATCTTGAAATCATAGATTTAAATTGGTTCATCCTAGTTTTCCAATAATATTTTTAAAGTCATGTGTATTGAAATATTAACAACGTAAGCATAACATGGACAAAGACACTTCTGAACATGATATAATACAAATCCCCCCAATCCCCTCCCTCCCCCCTCCAACTTCCCAGCACTAACTCCTCCTCCCCACTCACTTGATACAAACCACTCCTTATCCATTAAATATGCAACTTCAGGCCACGGGGGTTAAATAATCTCAAAAGGGGGACCAGTCTTGCAGGAAACAGTCTCCCACAGAGCGCTAAGCAGAATCATAGATGACCACCAGTGAGATAGTGTGTGTGCCTTAGGCAACAGCCAGAGGCTCAAAATGTTCTTTTTCACCATCAAAATGGATCGCCGCAAAAAGGTTCAAGAGCCAGCTGGGCGAGGCACCTGCAACCTAAAAACATCAATCAGTTGAGAGGGAGATGGCGTCCAATGAATCCACCAGATCAGGGAGACATGGAGGGGCATAATCGAACGGGGACGACCATCTCTAAGGGTGCCCATCTCTAAGGATGTCCCGGTGAAGGGGTGGGGAAACCCGTATTATCGAAACAAGATGGGCGGCCATCTTTTGTTTCAATAATACAGTCGGGGATGTCCAAATCTCAACATTTAGGTCGACCTTAGGGATGGTCATCCCCGGTTTTCGGCGATAATGGAAACCGAGGATGCCCATATAAGAAATGACCAAATTCAAGTCATTTGGTCGTGGGAGGAGCCAGCATTCATAGTGCACTGGTCCCCCTGACATGCCAGGACACCAACCGGGCACCCTAGGGGGCACTGCAATGGACTAACTGATGCACTAACTGAATGGAAAAAGGCATGCAGTGGTCACTAACCACCTCCCACCCTGAAAAAAAACAACTTTAAAAACTTCTGTCTTTTTTTTTTTAGAGTATGGGTGAAGGATGTCCTTCGCTATGCCTCTGTGAAGGCAGTTGAGGACGTCCTTTGCTATTTATTTATTTTTTGCTCACACCTTTTTCAGTAGTAGCTCAAGGTGAGATACATTCAGGTACACTGGATATTTCTATGCCTCTGTCCCTGCAATGGCAGTTGAAGACTTCCAAAATGTGGGTGTTTGTGAGAAGGACATCTATGCCTGGATGTTTCTGTGAGAAGGACGTACATGCGTGCCATGCCTCCAATACCCCCTTTATTTGTTTGGATTTTGGATCACAAGTAGCAACAGTGGGATGTGAACCAGCCACTTCTGGGATACAAGACCAGTGCTCTAACCACTAGGCCACTCCTCTCCCTTGAAATGTGGCCATCCCTGTAGTGGGGGGGCAGTTGAGGACTTCCAAAATGTTAGAAAGAAGGACATCCACGCCCTCGTTATGCCTGTGCTGACACACACATACCTCCCCCCCAGGGACCTATATACTGCCCCCCCCCCCCCCCCCACACAGGAATGGCCAAATTTCAAGGGCATGGAGTGGTTAGAGCACTGGTCTTGCAATCCAGAGGTGGCCAGCTCAAATCCCACTGCTGCTACTTGTGATCCAAAATTCAAATAAATAAACAGGGTGTCAGAGGCATAGCAGACATGGACATCCTTCTCACAGAAACATCCAGGCATGGAAGTCCTTCTGACAGAAACATCCACATTTTGGACATCTACACAGACGGAGGCATATCAAAGGATGTCCTCAACTGCTATTGCAGGGACGGAGGCATAGAAAAATCCAGTGTACCTGAATGCAACTCACCTTGAGCTATAGGCGCCGAGTCCATGGGTGCTGTGGGTGCTCAAGCACCCCCAATATTTCACCCACCGGAAGTTCATTCCCTCCTTCCCTCCGAGTTCCAGGGTCATCCCCCCTCTGAGTTCCAGGGTCGTCTTCCCTCCCTCTGAGCTCCAGGGTCATCATCCCTCCCTTCAAGTTCCAGTCCTCCTCCCTCCGAATTTTAAGTCATCTTGACTTATCTCATCGGGGTTACGGCGGCCGGCAGTAGCGGTAAAAAAAGCTGCAGGCTCGGCGCTTACTTCAGTTTTCCCTTCTCTCTCTCTCAGCTCTGGTCCCGCCCTCATATCCTGTTTCCGCAAGAAACATTCATGCGTGTATCCCACAATTATCCAAAAATGAGTTTCGGTTCAATGTGATTTACATTTGTTATTAGAGATTACGTTGATGTGTTTCATTTACAAGGTTGTTTGGTGCAGTGTTATTACAGAATGATTAATGAAGTATTGTTGTGTGCATAGATTAATCCAGTGGCATAGCCAGAAGTCAATTTTTGGGTGGGCCAACAGGTTGGATGGGTGGGCACTAGACAGTGGTTTGCTGGTAAATGTTTAACAGCAGGCTCTCTCCCTGGTCCACCTCTGCACCCCCCCCCCCCACCTCCCCTCAAAATTGCAGAGCTGGCTATAGCCGGGGCGAGAGCCTTGGGGGGGGGGCAATGCATTACTCTCTCCAGGAAAAAAAATAAATGATCCCAGGTTCCAATCTAATTCATGTTTAATGTGAGATAAAATGCCATAAATAAGTAAATAAATATAAACTTTTAATGTTGAACACCTGATTCTCAAAGTGGACATATTCCAAACACTATAATGAAAATAAAATGATTTTTTTCACCTTTGTTGTCTGGTGACTTTGTTTTTCTGATCATGCTGGCCCAGTATATGATTCTGCTGCTATCTGTCCTCTTAACTCTGTTTCCAGGGCTTCCTATCAATTTATTTCTTTACTTTCCTCCTTTCTTCTTCATTTCTTGCTCTACATCCGTAAGTAAAAGCTGGGTCCTCCGCAGACTTGACTGTCCAGTGGATCCAGCTTCTCCCTATTTTCTCCATCCATGTGCAGTTTTTCTCCTCTCTTCCTTTTCCCTCATATCATCTCCTTCCTCTCTCTTCCCTTCCCTCCATCCATGTCAGCATTTCTTCTCTCTCCCTTCCCCTCCATCCATGTGCATCTCCTTTCTCTGTCTTCCCTCCCCTCCATCCATGTCCAGAATCAAATAGCTGTTGATTTTGGATGTTTTCAATGCAAGAACATCCTTCTCATGTATTTTGAACAGGAAATCTCAATGTTTTCCCTGTTCAAAATTGGTTGAGAGATGGACAGGGTTGTTGTTGGTTTTTTTTTTTTGGGGGGGGGGGTGGACATTATGAGCAGGTGTCCAATTCTAACTTGGATGTTCTTTCAAAAATGCCCATCTATGTAACATAGAGGGGCATAATCGAATGGCACCGGCCATCTATATAGCCGGCCATCTTCGGGGCCGGCTCTGCAAAGGGGCGGTGCCAACCATATTATCGAAAAAGATGGTGCGCCATCTTTTCTTTCGATAATACGGTTGGGGCCGGCTAAATCTCAACATTTAGGTCAAATTTTGAGCTCTCCGGGTTACAGATGGCTGGCTTCAAAAAAGTGGAAAAAAATTCAAGTGCTCATCAGGGACATCCTAAATCAAAATTATCTTTGCTTGACTTTTTTAGTAGTACTAGTGGGATTCGAACCAGCTATTTCTGGACTACAAGACTGGAACCACTTGGCCACAGCTCCACTTACTTGGATGGCTAGGCCTTTTGATTATGCCCCTTCAGGTCTCTCTCAGCCAATCACAGACAGGGGTCTCTCTCAGCCACTCACAGACAGCTAAATGCGCTGTGATTGGCTGAGAGAGACCCCTGTCTGTGACTGGCTGAGAGAGACCTGAAGGGGCATAATGAAAAGGGAGGGACAGCCAAGTAAGTGGAGCTGTGGCCAAGTGGATAGGGTACTGGTCTCGTATTCCAGAGATGGCCGGTTCAAATTCCATTGGTACTACTGAAAAAGCCAAGCACAAATAGTTTTGATTTAGGACGCACTTAGATTTTTTTTTGTTGGGGGGGGGGGGATTGGTGACCACTGGGGGAGTAAAAGGAGGCCATCCCCGATTCCCTCGGATGGTCATTTGGTCAGTTGGGGCTCCTTTTTGAAGTTTGATCATGAAAAAAAAGGGACCAAGTAAAGCCGGCGAAATGCTAGTCAAGCCTGGCTTTTTTTTCCATTATCGGGTGAAGCCGGCCATCTCGTGAGCACACCCCCATCCTGCCCCGTTCCGCCTTCACTACCCTACTGACATGCCCCCTTGAAATTTCACCGGCTCCGTGACGGAAAGCAGTTAAAGCCGGCCAAAATCGGCTTTCGATTATACTGATTTGGACAGTTTCAGGAGATCGCCGGCCATCTTCTGATTTGTGTCGGAAGATGGCCGGTGATCACTTTCAAAAATGAGCTGGATAGTCAGTCAAACAGTCCACTATAGAGACCAATGAAAGCTGGTGGTTTTTGTTCCAGCCGAAATCAAATCTGCGGCTGAAATCCGTGGCTCGGTTTTGGCTGGAACAAAGCCAAAACCAAAAAGTCATGCCTGCTCCTCCCCCACCCGCAGCAGAAGATGCTGCTCCCTGTGCCCTCCCCGACAGAATCAATCCCTGTGGGCAGCCACCACCACCACCCCCAGCTGGTGATAAACGCTGAGACACCCATAGCAATTTAATGGGTGTCTCGGTGTTAACCGCCAGCTGATTTCTACCGTGGCTTAGTAAAAGACACCCTGACATAAGACACTTCTTCACTATATTTTTAGGAGGTTTATGAAGTTTATGTTGTAAGTTGGAACCTTCCTTAAAATAGAGTGAGGGGTTTTTTGTGAGCGGTTAAGAGATGGAGTGTCCAAATCAGTGAGTGGAGGAGTGGCCTAGTGGTTAGGGTGGTGGACTTTGGTCCTGAGGAACTGAGTTCGATTCCTAGCACAGGTAGCTCCTTGTGACTCTGGGCAAGTCACTTAACCCTCCGTTGCCTGCTGCATTGAGCCTGCCACTCCCTGCCATGAGTGGGAAAGTGTGGGGTACAAATGTAACAAAACATAAAAAATAAATTACTGTTGTAAAGCACCAGGTTGTTGTTTGAGTTGTTTCTGAGCTGTAAGTAGTACTATTACATAGTGTAATTGACATACATGACCACCACCACCACCACCATATTGCCTAATATATAATAACAACTCCTATAGTCTGACAAACAAGCAAGTTTGCAACCACATCCAAAGCATTTTATCTGGGGCAGCAGAGGGTTAAGTGACTTTGCCCAGAGTCACAAGGAGCTGCAGTGGGAATCGATCCCAGTTCCCCAGGACCAAAGTCCACTGCACTAACCGCTAGGCTACTCTGCTGTGTCCTGAAAAAGACAGGTACAAATCAAGGTAAGGTATTCACAAAAAGTGGCACATATGAGTTATCTTGTTGGGCAGACTGGATGGACCGTGCAGGTCTTTTTCTGCCGTCATCTACTATGTTACTATTCATAAAAGTAGACGTAATGTTCAGTTTGTTAAGAGGGGGGAAAAAGGTCTTATAATGTCACAGGGATATGATTATCTTAACATCCAATACATGGATGAATCTCACTTGTGACTGATATAATCATCGACAACTCCCCCAACCCACACACACACACATACACCAAATAAATATTTATATATTTTTTACCATTTTGTATGTATCTGAATTTTTGAGCTTGCAGATAAATGCAGATAAGTGACTCCATTCTTTTGATTTTTGTGCTAACTGCCTGACATTCTGTTTGATGGTTATAAAAATCTAAAAACATTTGTAAAAAATTAAATAAAATTAAGAATTCAGATAGATACAAAATGGTAAAAAAATATATAAATATTTATTTTAGTAGGTGGGGGAGGGGGTTTGTCGATGATTATCAGTCACAATTGGGATTCATCCATGTATTGGGTGTTGATTAAGATAATCATATCCCTGTGACATTATGAGACCTTTTCCCCCTTTTACCAAACTGAGTGAACATTACATCTACTTTATTGAATTAAGTTAATATATAACTCCAGCAGAAATTTATAAATGGAATGTTGGAGCTGTTGAGCCCAATTGATTGTTAGACACAAGCTAGTGTAGGTATTTCTTGTTTTTATATGGTAGGTGGACACTTTTTTTCCCCCTTCAATAGTTTGCTTTTGTTACCATAGCTTTTGTTCTCTGTTATCACATTCCCTTTTTTTTTTTTTAGCATATGTTTCACAGTACTTTTTTCCCCCTTTCAGCTTCTATGCTAGGCATTTTGGCATTTACATGTTTTTATGCTTTCATGGCTGGCTCATAAGGTATGTTCTTTCTCTTGCATATTCATATTTATTATTATAAAGTTTTCATGATATTCCTATAAGTTTATTGAATATTTCTTGGACTAATATTTTTATTTACAAACATATATGTTTTTCTTATCTTCTTGATTGATTTTATTATACTTTAGTTTGTTATTGTTTTTAGCTGTATATGTTATCTTTTACATCATATATTGTCCTGTTATGTTTTTATATATTTATTTATGTATTTATCTGTCAAGAACTCCTGACGAAGGCTTGGGTACCAAAACACGGCCCATGTTGGGTTCATAATTTCAGCACCATTACATGTTATATTAGCTATATGCTAGAGCCATGAAAGTTAGGATAGCTGAACATTTAAGTAATTTGCACTCTAAAAGAAATGAAACTCCTTTAGTTCAACATTGGATATCAGGCAACTAAATTGTGAGTGATTTGTGTTTTACTACACTACTTCAGGTCACATTACCATGAGGAGGCAACATATCAAACATTTTTCTCCATAAAAACAAATGATGATTTACAAATGAGGAACTATAAAACCAGGGGATTGAACAGAGAAGTGGAATGGCAGAGTCTACAGAAGTCAATCATGGATAGTCACGTCATTTAATGGTGTGATGATATATTTGGAAGAGAGGCTTAGTAATTAGTGTCTTTTGTCCACTGGAAAGGAACAGAGCTGAAAATGCCTGCAGTGTATATCATAGTAAATTATTTTTGATATATTGTTTTTGTATTTTTAAAAATGTTTTAGAGCATGATTTTTTTGTTTTCTATGCCGTGTAGGTGCCTACGCACGCCCAATGTGACCAATTAAGAGTTACCACCCAGCTATCACATGGCCCTTGCAGTAATTTCATTTTTGGCGCACATCCACTATGCATTTCTGATAAATAATTGCTATTCTCTGGCATGTGTCAGCTAGGCACTTCAAGTGGCATCTGACATGTATAGGTCATTACCGCCCGCTTAACGCATGAGACCTTACCGCTAAGTCAATGGCTGACGGTAAGGTCTCAGAACCAAAATAGATGCGCACCAATTTTTGTTTTGCCGCATGTCCAATTTTGGCAAAAATTTTAAACAGGCCTTTTTTACAGGTGTGCTGAAAAATGGATCTGCACGCACCCAAAACCCATCTACATTACTGCAGGCCATTTTTCAGCGCACCTTAGTAAAAGGACCCCTAAGTGTAGGAATGTAATTTTCACCCCCTGATGAAGCAATTTGTGAAACTAAGATTCTTGTTGGAGTTATATCCGTATCTATGTCAGCACCCAATGTGAAGATTTCTCCCTTGGTTTGAAGTTGAGAATTTACATCACCACAGACAACAGGTAAGTGCTTGTTTTTCTTCAAGAAATGATATTGTTTTATTAAATGATCATTTGAGATTGTGGACTGAAGATTAAAACTATTAGGGCCCTGTTTACTAAGGTGCGTTAGTGTTTTTAGCGTGCCTACACTTAGCGCATGCACCAACCATGTAGGCGCCTATAGGGATATTGTAGGCACATACATTTATTATTATTTATTGCATTTGTATCCCACATTTTCCCACCTATTTGCGGGTTCAGTGTGGCTTACAATACATAGTGAATGATGGAAGTACAATGTATTACAGTACAATTATGGGTTACATTATGAGGAGTTATGGGAAGACAAAGTCAAGTCAAAATCGTTTGGGGCATAGAAACCCTGGAATGTTACAATGGGGAAAAGATAGGGCGATAGAATAATAGTAAGAGAACATACAGTGGTGGAAATAAGTATTTGATCCCTTGCTGATTTTATAAGTTTGCCCACTGACAAAGACATGAGCAGCCCATAATTGAAGGGTAGGTTATTGGTAACAGTGAGAGATAGCACATCACAAATTAAATCCGGAAAATCACATTGTGGAAAGTATATGAATTTATTTGCATTCTGCAGAGGGAAATAAGTATTTAATCCCTCTGGCAAACAAGACCTAATACTTGGTGGCAAAACCCTTGTTGGCAAGCACAGCGGTCAGACGTCTTCTGTAGTTGATGATGAGGTTTGCACACATGTCAGGAGGAATTTTGGTCCACTCCTCTTTGCAGATCATCTCTAAATCATTAAGAGTTCTGGGCTGTCGCTTGGCAACTCGCAGCTTCAGCTCCCTCCATAAGTTTTCAATGGGATTAAGGTCTGGTGACTGGCTAGGCCACTCCATGACCCTAATGTGCTTCTTCCTGAGCCACTCCTTTGTTGCCTTGGCTGTATGTTTTGGGTCATTGTCGTGCTGGAAGACCCAGCCACGACCCATTTTTAAGGCCCTGGCGGAGGGAAGGAGGTTGTCACTCAGAATTGTACGGTACATGGCCCCATCCATTCTCCCATTGATGCGGTGAAGTAGTCCTGTGCCCTTAGCAGAGAAACACCCCCAAAACATAACATTTCCACCTCCATGCTTGACAGTGGGGACGGTGTTCTTTGGGTCATAGGCAGCATTTCTCTTCCTCCAAACACGGCGAGTTGAGTTCATGCCAAAGAGCTCAATTTTTGTCTCATCTGACCACAGCACCTTCTCCCAATCACTCTCGGCATCATCCAGGTGTTCACTGGCAAACTTCAGACGGGCCGTCACATGTGCCTTCCGGAGCAGGGGGACCTTGCGGGCACTGCAGGATTGCAATCCATTATGTCGTAATGTGTTACCAATGGTTTTCGTGGTGACAGTGGTCCCAGCTGCCTTGAGATCATTGACAAGTTCCCCCCTTGTAGTTGTAGGCTGATTTCTAACCTTCCTCATGATCAAGGATACCCCACGAGGTGAGATTTTGCGTGGAGCCCCAGATCTTTGTCGATTGACAGTCATTTTGTACTTCTTCCATTTTCTTACTATGGCACCAACAGTTGTCTCCTTCTCGCCCAGCGTCTTACTGATGGTTTTGTAGCCCATTCCAGCCTTGTGCAGGTGTATGATCTTGTCCCTGACATCCTTAGACAGCTCCTTGCTCTTGGCCATTTTGTAGAGGTTAGAGTCTGACTGATTCACTGAGTCTGTGGACAGGTGTCTTTCATACAGGTGACCATTGCCGACAGCTGTCTGTCATGCAGGTAACGAGTTGATTTGGAGCATCTACCTGGTCTGTAGGGGCCAGATCTCTTACTGGTTGGTGGGGGATCAAATACTTATTTCCCTCTGCAGAATGCAAATAAATTCATATACTTTCCACAATGTGATTTTCCGGATTTAATTTGTGATGTGCTATCTCTCACTGTTACCAATAACCTACCCTTCAATTATGGGCTGCTCATCTCTTTGTCAGTGGGCAAACTTACAAAATCAGCAAGGGATCAAATACTTATTTCCACCACTGTAGGGTATAACATTTTTATCTGTGGGTGGAGTTTTAAGTGTTGTGAAAATATGGGGTAAGAGAATTCAGAACAGAGTGTATTGATGCATTTCTATTAGTGTGTTTGGACTTCTTGTGTTTTGATCCTTGCAATAAATTTTCTCAAAGAGATGTCTTCAATCGTTTGCGGAAGTCGGTTAATTCGTAGGTCGTTTTCAGGTTGCGTGGTAGTGTATTCCAGAATTGCATGCTCATATAGGAGAAGGTTGATGCATGCAGTACTTTGTATTTTATGCCTTTGCACTTAGGGAAGTGGAGATTGAGGAAAGTTCGGGATGATCTTTTAGCGTTTCTGGGTGGCAGGTCTATTAAATCAGACATGTATGCAGGGGCTTCACCATGAATGATTTTGTGGACTAAGGTGCATACTTTAAAGGTGATATGTTCCTTGAGTGGGAGCCAGTGTAGTTTCTCACGTAAGGGTTTTGCACTTTCGTATTTTGGTTTTCCGAAGATAAGTCTGGCTGCTGTTAAAAATGTTAATTGCCTATAACGCTGCTTAGTAAACAGGGCCCTTATAGAATGGTGAGACAATTGGAACCAAGTGCAATGATGAAAACAGGGTGCATTAGTCGTTATGGACACAGCTTGCATGAATTTGTTTTTGAGCACTTTATTCACTTGTTTCACATACATGTAGGAGATTATATTGTTTTTCATATTAGATTTATTTGGCGCCTGGTGTATTTTATTTATGTTGGAAAATATTTTCCAGGATAATATATAACAATAAGCAATTTGTTTTCTTTTTACAAAGATTTTTTATTGTGGTCATTATAATGTATGTCAGGCAGTACTTGTCTAAGCATCATTCACTGCTGGTGGCATGCACCCTGGAGCAAACCTTGGATAACATAGTAAAGGAACTGGAAGAGGTCCATCAAGCCTCTAACTTCAAAGTGCACTTTCCATGCTGCAACAAGGCAGAGGTTGAGCCTTTGTGTGTAGAATCAGAACAACAATTTTTTAACCCTCATTGTCGGTCTGAACTCACTAAGGAATCTATTCAACAAGCTTATACCACCCACTGTCTTATTGTAGACATCAATCATTTGAAGACATGGCACCATGATATGCTTCTTATGTGCGCTGGAGTGCCTTTGTTTTGACACAGTAGTATTTTGTGTGAAGCCATTTAGTGGCAGACCTGCTGAGATGATAAAACCATAGACTACAAAACCAAAGACTGAACACAACGTTGAAATTACATCAATATCATGTAATCATACACCACCCAGAGGGAGATATGATTTCTAACAATGATGGTGATGACATCTGAAATGAACACTAACATGTCATAAAATAATAGGCTACAACCATGAGTGTTTGTTCAACAAAAACAACTTAGAACCCATTGGATGGCAATTTGTAAAAACAGCATGCACCTCTTTGGGCAACTGTTTCTAAAAAGAACATAAAAATAAACCCCTAATTCTATACATTGTGCTCAAAGTTCCACTTACAAATTTGGGCACATGCCCAAATTGTGCATGAAATTAAATTGCATAGGGTCCCTTTTACCTGCTACAGTAAAAGGGGGGCTGCGCTGGCATTTGCACGTGCTTTTGACGTGTACTGAGGCCCACTTTTACCATAGCGGGTAAAAGGGTCTTTCTTTTTTTTTTTTCAGGAAATGGCCATGTGACAAATGAAGCACTTGCCACATGGCCATTTCGGAGGGGAGCCCTTACCGCCACCCATTGAGGTGGCGGTAAGGGCTCCCATGCTAACCCGGTGGTAACCTTTACCGCCCAGTACACACCGGCACTACAAAAATAAAAATATTTTGTAGCACTAGATGTGACACACACTGGGGGCTACTGCGGTGGCCCGGCGGTACTTCTGTTTTAGCAAGCAGTAAGCCTGCATTGGGCTTACCACCACTTTGTAAAAGTGGTCCTTAATGAGCCAATTAGTGCTATAATTGGGTGCTAACAATTATTGGTGCTGATTGGCATTAATTGGAATTTACATGTTGCTCTTCATAATCATCATTATTCTATAAAGATGTGCGTGTAAATTTTTCCTTGCAGTTTCAAAAAGGGGTGTGGCTGTGGGAGGAGCATGGGTGAGTCAGGGCAGTTCTAGGGTTTGCGCCCAATGTTATGGAATTCAGGGGATACTTGCCTAATTTAGGTGCAGGGATTTACACCAGAGTTCAGTTGGCGTAAACCCTCAAACCTAAAATTAGGTGCAGATTCCGGTGCTGCTATTATATAAATGGCACCCAACTTTGAGTACCATCTATAGAACAGCACTTAGCATGTATTTTTTTGGGGCCACATTTACAGAATTGAGTCTTATATGTCCAAAATATAAAAGGGGCTTAGTACATGAATTTCAGGTACATTTCATATGTTCTTCATTCCAAAATATACAACTAAAGGATTAGCTGTAAAAGTATTTCGAATGAAGGCCAGTATATGCTTAATGTAATAGCAAAGCTCACCTGGAAAAATTAAAAACAATATAATTAGAAAATAATTTCTCTTTCATTTGAAAGTGTCAAAAGATTATGATACACACAATATAAGAAAGACAGAGAAGTTTGCAAACTGCTTACATCATAATGGGTATTGTGACAAATGTGAGGGGCAGGGTAGATCTAGAAACCAGGACTGTGGAACAAGACACTGGAAAGGCAGACATTTGCAGGAACTATGGATGGAGTACAACTCCCAGCTTCCCCAGGTGGATCACCTGACTCCTCTACAAGGGTTAGCCCACACTACAATGCCCAGGATTCCCGGAGGGGGACACTGGACTCTCCCATAAAAATTAGACCAGACTACAAATCCCAGGCTCCCAAGGGAAAGTCCCATGACCTTTTTGAGCAAGCTAATGTTAAAGATTACGAACAGCTGCGGGGGAAGGGAGGAGAAATAGAGCCCATGGAGTGGTTGCCTGCAGAGAGGATTTTAGAGACTCAAGAGGTGGAGGTGGGGACTGAAGTAGAGACCATGGACACTTCTGACCTAGCCCAGGTAGAGGGGGCAATCTAAAGGTTTGTTAGCAACTTTGGTAGTTAGTTTGATTCAATACGTGGAGAGAAAGTTTAACAGAATCATCTGAACAGATTTCCTGGAAATGTATCCGAAGCCTGTCACTATACTCAAGTCAGACCCTTGGGGAGGATACCAGGAGTGAATTGCTGGTGTGAAAGGGTGGGGGTCTCCTTTCCTCAGGACATTTTCTGAGGGGAAGAGTACAGAAGGCTTTGAATTCGATTTTGCTGAATGAACTTTTGGGAACTGCTTTTTGAGTTTGGGGAGAGCAGGGGAGCTGAAGATTTTGCTGCTGCTGCTAGTTGAAGAATGTTCCTCTTTTGTTGAAAACTCCTGTTGATAAAGTGAGACTATGAGCTGGCTGCTTCCATGAACTGAGCTAGTGGAAGCCTATAGTCTCGGGGGGGGGGGGAGGGGGAAGACCGTTCCTCATAAGACAAACAGAACTTTGTGTTTATGTTTTGACATAGTTTAAGTTATTGAGTGACTGAAAGGTTCTCTGGAAAACCTGAGGTGGAGTCGTGCTCTGGGACTCGACAAAGGCAGAGCATAGCAAGCCACGGAGGAGCGCGACAAGTGTGACAGTATGTATGTTTGATGTTCTTAAACACTGATTGAATAACTACTTGCATAAGTGTGAATCCTCCCTCATCCCAACTCACCTATATGCGTGCTGTCTATATAAGATATGCAAATATACAATAGCACTTTGATGCATATGCCACTATTTCAATGCTTCTCAACCCAGTCCCGTCAGGTTTTCAGGATATCCACAATGAAAATAAATGAGACAGGTTTTACATACCAAGGAGGCAGAGTGCATGTAAATCCATCTTATGCATTTTCATTGTGGATATCCTAAGAACCTGACAAGACTAGGTGTGTTTCAAGGACTGAGTTGCAAAGCACCACACTATTCTAATGACATATAAGACTGTGTACTTTATAGAATTGCCTTGCATATTATGCAGGTAACTCTGTAAGGGGATACACATTTTTAGCGGTAAAATATGCACCCATTTTGGGATATTTCAACCATTTATATGATGATGTGGCATCATACACATGTAAATGATGCTAAGAATAGCAACTAGTTAAAAGGTATCACAATAACATGATAGCATATACGTTGATGATGGGCATGCATAGTTGTGGGGTCTGGGTTGGGCATGGCCAGAGCATATGAGAATGCACACAGGTCATAAAATACTATAATATACATGCATACATAACAAATATCAGTGTGGACATTTACACCTGCTCTGCAGCCTACCTTTCTTTATAGAATAACATCTAAGTATTTATTTTCTTAGGGGCCCTTTTACGAAGGTGCGTAACTGTGTACAACATCATGTGCGTAGTTTGACTGATTCATTTGGGGGGGGGACAAAGGATGGGGCGGGGCACATTAGCATATTCATTTGTATATATCATACATATTCATTATGGTTATTCCCCAAAAAGCCAGCTCTTTCTCCCTTCCTGCCTTCTTTCCTCCTTATCCAGAACACCCCCTTTCCCATACCATGCCAGTGTACACCTTAGAAATGCATAAGCTCTATATGTAGATACTTCAAGAGGTAGTGTGTCATGCCAACAAATAATCTCTCCACTGCAAAACACTATACACAAACTTGTGCAAAAACATACTCAGAACCTTACCAAACCATAACAGCACTACTTCCAAGGTCAGGGTGAGCTACAACCTTATGCGTGGAAAGCCAGCAATGTAATTACACAAGGCTCTAAAACACCAGTACACTACCTCGTGAAAAAAAAAAGCAAAACAAAAAGGACTGCAAATACTACATGCTAGCAGAATAGTGCACCTTAATCACACATGAAAAACATATGACACAACAGATATGACACAAGGAACTAGAAATCAAAAGATATGAAGGCAAAATACTAAACTAGAAAGTTACCGCAAGAAGTCAGACTCGGCATGCAGCAATACTAGAGAAATTGAAACTTTAAAGCAAAATATCACAGATGCACATTTCCAAAAGCTGACATATTCCAATTAATAAATTCTGAATAAAATATTTTTTTTACCTTTGCTCTTTGAGCATTTTGTTTTTCTATCCGCTTTGGTCCCAGTGTCTTCTCTTTTATGCAGTGTCTTCTTTCCATTTGATATTTTTTTCTTTCTACTACTACTTAACATTTCTAGAGCGCTACTAGGGTTACGCAGCGCTGTACAATTTAACAAAGAGAGACAGTCCCTGCTCAAAGAGCTTACAATCTAATAGACAAGTGAACGGTCAGTCCATTAGGGGCAGTCAAATTGGGGCAGTCTGGATTCACTGATGTTCACCATCCTCCTGTGTCCTTATGCGTCATCTACCATCTGTAGCATTGTCAGTATCCTTCCTCCAGTTTCAGCATCTGCCCTCAGTGTTCCTATCCAGCCCTGAAATTGAGCAGTTTCCCCATCATCCATATCCAGCATTTCTCCTCACTCTCCTCCCCTCCATCTATGTGCATCTACTTCCTCTATCTTCCCTCCCCTCCATCCATGTCCAGCATTTCTCCTCTCTACCTTCCCCTCCATCCGTGTGCATTTTCTTCCTTTGTCTTTCCTTCCCTCCATCCTTGTCCAGCATTTCTCCTCTCTTCCCTTCCCTCCATCCATGTGCATCTCCTTCCTGTCTTCCCTCCCTCCATCCATGTCCAGCAACTCTCCTCTCTCCCCTCCATGTCCAACGATTCTCCTGTGCCCCCTATCCTCCTCTCCCATCCATGTCCAGTGATTTGCCCCAGCCCCCCACTTTTCAGCCTCCGGCTTACAGTTCCAACCCAGCCCCACCTGCCTGCCTTCAGCTCCCCAACAGCCCTCCTTTCCATTCCTGCCACCCTGCGTTTAAACCTTAAGTCACAGCAGCGGCAGTGAAAACGGCCCAGCAGGCTCGCCTCCAGCCTTTCCCTTCCCTCTCAGTGTCCTGCCTTCCTCAAATGATGTATTTCCTGTTTCTGCAAGTGCAGGACACTGAGAGGGAAGGGAAAGTCTGGAGGTGAGCCTGCTGGGCCATTTTCACTGCCGCCGCTGTGACTTAAGGTTTAAACGCAGGGTGGCAGGAATGGAAAGGAGGGCTGTTGAGGAGCTGAGGGTAGGTAGGTGGGGGCCGGTAGCTGCCTGCAGCTGGGGCTAGAGCTGTGAGCTGCCTGGCGTCAGTAGCGCTTACCGGTTGCGCCAGCCCTGTGTTTTGGAGTCAATACCCCCCTAAACTACACCCATGCACAACATGCATCAAATTGGAACTACCGCCTGGCTACCGCATGCCCCGGGCAGTAATTTCATTTTTGATGCGCGTCCAAAATATGCAGTAGAAATTTTCTACAGTGTGGTGCTTACCCAGCTGTAATTGGCAGTATACGTGTGCTGACGATTACCACCCAGATAATGCGTGAGACCTTACCGCTAAGTCAGTGGGTGGCGGTAAGGTCTTAGGCCAAAAATGGACGCACACTGGTTTTAATTTTGCCGCATGTCCATTTCCAGCCACAAAAAATGGCCTTTTTTGCAGGCATGCTGAAAAATGGACCTGTGCACATCCAATAAACAAAAACAGCGAAGATGACACTAAATAACAATAAAGTGAAAAAATAGAAAGGAAGATGAAAACAGGAAAAAACATAAAAAATGTGACAAAGAAAAAAATCCAAAAATATACACTTAAAAATAAAAAAATAAAAAATGAAACACAAAATGTGTGTATAAACAAAATTAAAAATCAGAAAAAGACGACACAAGAATGATGCAAAAAATAAAAAATTAATTAAAATAATATAATTTATTAAGGTGATATGACTCGACACAGCTGTGTTTCGGCCAAACCGGCCTGCATCAGGAGTCTAAATAAAACAAATTCAATTTAATTTGAAACATCTCAATTTTTGTCTCTTATACTATAGATTAATATACAATAGAAACAAAAAACAAACAACAAGGAAACAAATATATTACAGTAAATAGTCGCTATAACAAAGAAGATTCATGAATTAATTACATACTTATTAAGAACTGTAGAACAAATGAATATATATATTTCCAGAACTTAATTTTCATTTTATCTATCGATAAATCTCATGTTGTAGTATGAACTAATTATATCTATTGTAAAAGACAAAATTTCTGCAGGTGTTCAGACTTCAATTTATATATATATATATAATATGATCCAAATTAATAATCATTATGAAATTAAATTATTGAAAGTGAACAATGTTATATATAATCTTAATATGCAATACATATTTAGAGAAAGAAAATTTTTTATTTTTTACCTGTTACACCATGTGTATGTTCTCTGGC
>NC_044031.1:521148909-521248909 GCF_901765095.1 Microcaecilia unicolor
AATGTTTATCCATATGACCAGTAATTTTATTCTTAACAATATTTTCCACCATTTTACTCAGCATCAGTGTCAAGCTCATTGGTCTGTAGTTTCTTGGGTTACCTCTGGAGCCCTTTGTGCAAAATGGTGTTGCATTGGCTACCCTCCAATTCTCAGGTACAGAAGCAGATTTAAATGATAAATTGCAGATTAACAGCAGCATGCCTGCAGTTTTGTATCTGAGTTCCTTTAGAACTCTGTGGTGAATGCCATTAGTTGTTCCAGACCTGTGATTTTCCAGTAACACAACCCTTCCTAAATTTTGAACCATGCAAAATCATGACCTGAAATTTAGCAGCTGAGCAAAAGTTTGTGTCTAGGAGACAATGCACTAACCAGATGGCACTCTTCTTGCCAAAGATTGTATTAATGATATGTTAGACCTGCTGTTAGGCTGCTTAATTTATTCCAGACACAGTGCCTTGTTAAGAAAGAACATGTACTATAGTTATAACTCTGAGATACTGACCACGCCACTGTAAAGAAGCTAAATTCAGGTTTTTTTAATTCAAAAACATTCGTATGGACATGATTTCCAAAGGATTCCCCCCCCCCCCCCCCCCCCACATGTCCGCATGTAAAAGGTTAGTAAATCAGGTTTTATAAGAGCAAAGCAGCTTCCTCACTAATATGCAGGAAACTCGTGAGAACAAAATGCAAGAGACATGTGCTTCATGGAACAGAGATCATAAAACAAGCCCCTCTGAAACACCTTGACACACAAGGAAAAAATACTAAGATTTCTGTACCAGATGGGTGATTAAAACAAATGCCTTGATTTATTGAAACTTTATAACATGAAAAGCTCAGTGTTTCAAATCAACCACATCAGGAATGTCCTAGTTACAGCTCTCCAATGTGAACATCCTATTCATTCTTAATAAGAAGAGGTGCTTGTTTTTCAGAACATAAGTGCTTTGTGCCATTCAAGATGTTCTGGAATAAAGAGTATTTATTTATTTTAATATATATATATATATATATATATATATATATATATAAGGGGGGGCAGTGGGGCGGTCCGCCCCAGGTGCACGCCGCTGGGGGGGTGTCATCTCCGTTGGTTCCTTGCTCCCACTGCCCCAGAACAGGTTACTTCCTGTTCCGGGGCAGAGAGAGGAAGGAACCAATGGAGCCGACGCAGCTCCCAGCGACGTGGACTCGGGGGCGGATCGGCCCTTCCGCCCGCCCCTCGCTTCTAAAGTAAGTAACAATGCGCTCCAGGGGGGAGGGTGCGCGCCGGAGGGAGGGTGCGCGCCGAGGGGGGCACTGTGCTGCACTCGGGGGGGGGGGGGGCGCAGCGGTGACCCGCCCCGGGTGTCAGCTGCCCTCACTACGGCACTGTCCATTCATAGCTATAATGTGAAATGTACACACAAAAAGTCATGCTCCCATTAAGATAATTTGTACTGTCCAATCTTTTGTTTATTTGCTTGTTTTGTTTTGTTTTGCAAGGATCTTCTTCATAGTAGCCTCTGAGTGAACTGTCATGGCCATCCCCAACATGTTGCAATCCAGTTAGGGGCCCTTTTACTAAGCTGCGGTAAAATATGTCCTATGCTAATGTAGCACGTGAAATTGGCACGCGCTGGGTCATTTTTTTACCACGGTGGGTAAAAAAGCCTTTTTCTTGTTGGGGCTGTAAATGGCCGAGTACTAATATTAAAATTATTACGCAGCTATTTACTGCCTGAGTCCTTACCGCCACCTATTTACTTGGCGGTAAGGGCTCACGAACTACTTATGTGGTAATCAGGCAGCGCACGGTAATGTGGCCATGCTGCCAATGACGGGCGGGAATGCTTCGTGGTAGAAAACAGAAAATTAATTTTTAACTGCTGGAAACAGTGCGCACCAACTTCAAAATTACCGCTAGGCGCCCATGCTACCCCGGCAGAAGTGTTGATCTGGCGTGCGCTACCCGCTCATTAGCCCTACCGCAACTTATTAAAAGGGCCCCTTAATGAAGAGAAAGTTCTTACTGCATGTTAACTGAATGGCAGGTAACAGGATGCAGTTAGTTAAGTAGCAGTAGTACATCGATACCGGTGGCATTAATTGAGCCATTATCTGTTGTGTTTACAGTTTATCTATGATAACTGCACCCATGTTAAATGTCGAGTGTATTCCATGCCCCCTTCCACATTAGAGAGCTCAAAGAGAAATCAGCATATGCTGCATGCTAAGGCACTGCAGGGACCTTTTACTACAGGGTTGCCGCACGCCAATCCGACCGTAGGAGACCAGCAGTAGTTCTCACCCCCAGCATGCACCATTTCCTTTTCTAAAATCTTTTCTTTTTTTGTAGTGCTGCTGCTTTCTCTGCAGTAATCGGCACTGCCCGCAAGTTACCACCAGGTTAGCGCAGGAGCCCTTACCACCACCTCAGTGGATGGTGGTAAGTACTCCCCCCACCCCCACCCTCAAACAGCTGCACGGCAAGTGGTTCACTTACCGCACGACCATTTCTTTTCCAGACAAAAAGGTGGCCTTCTTCTCTAAAATCATCACAACCAATCATCCTCTAAAATAAATACCAGCTGCAGTAAGAGGTCTTCAGCGCACGTCAAAAACACTCGCTGACGCTAGCACAGGCTCCCTTTTACCGCAGCTTAGTAAAAGGACCCCTGTGCTATTAGCATACACTAACATTGATTTCTACAGCTCTTCTGTTGTAATTTTTTAAAGGCACATAGGTGACATGCAGAGCATTCTGTAAAATAAGCACAAACTGTTATGCACATGTGCGGGTATATAGGAAATTCCTCCATAGTACTATTCTGAAATGTGTGTATGTATTGCACAGGTATGCATACATGAGTGCAGTCTGGGTGGGTCTCACATTAACACACAAAACTGAGATGCACACACTTATGTTCAATAATCTACAAAGGAAAGTAGACACCTATGCTTCTTTATAGAATAGGCTCCTACCAGGTGCCCTCTGGGCACCTATTTAAGGACACCCAGATATAGAATTGTTCCCTTTGTGCTATAAATTAGAATTGAAATAAGGGTCTGCTTTTTCTCTCAACCTAAGCATCATGTTCTAAAATTACTTTTAATATTTATGTATGTACTTTAGAGAAGAAACTCAACAGGAACATAAAGTCAGGTACATTAGCAGCATTCCATATGTGGCTTTTTAAAAAATATAGTGTTTCTTTTTAGGAGCAAATTCAGCCAAGAGATAGTGCCTAATAGGGAGGGCCCACCTGTCTGTCCTTCCCTTTAAAACACACACACTCACTCACACCTCATACACCCCCATGTAGGGTGGGGGTAGGTGGGGTCAAGGACTGGAAGAGAGAGGGAGAGATAGAATATGGGGCATGGACAAGGGGCAGAGGGGTGGATGTTGAGGATTTGAGTGCATGAAGGGAGGGGGCCATGATGCCTGTATACCAACAAGCAAATAGTGTAACCTCCCCCTACCCCATAATCACACATACATCCAGCCTCTCACCCCACCCCACCCCTCACACATGCACACACACATTTACCCACACAAACCCCAAACATAAGCATGCTCCCCCCATACATAGCTACATATAACCCACATCACCCAGCCCCCCTACAGTCACACAGCCCACCGACACACTCCTCCTCTTGCACAGTTACACAGCAACCACAGTCATACCCCACCCCCTCACACACAAAGCCCCCATCCCTACACTCACAGATATGTCCCCACAACCCAACCAACACACACACCACACCCCCTCATATGAACCTCACATACAGCCACACCCTCTACACTACCTCACAAATTCAGGTTTACATTTGGATGATTGTCTTTTTGGGGAGGAGTATGACAGTGTTACATGAATTGTCAAAGTAATACATTTACTGCTAGAGAGAAAGTAATACTAACACATTCACACCCCACAGCCACAACCACTCATCTCCCAGAAAGAGCCACACAATTCCCATACCCCACACACCGCCATAATCTCACACATAGTCATACACTCATACCAACCTTTCTACACCACGTCCCATATATACACCATTCCTACTCAATCCACACTCTAACATGAGCCAAACACCCCCCTAACACACACACATATTCCACACTCCCAAACCCCTACAATGCCATACATATACGCACACCCAACGTCCTCCCTCATCCCTTACATACTATCTTTTCCCCCACACACCCATGACCTCCTTTTCACACACAGCCTTCCCACACACACATATTCTCCCCACACACACAATCTACCCCATCCCTCCACTTTCACAGTCCTACACATTTCCCACATATTCCCATGCCTCCATCCAGAAACTTCCACCACACACACTCCTACCCCATACCTTCCCACTCCTTGCACACACACAACCACATACCCTCCCACTCCTCCCCTTACACTCCATGCATACCCATACACTGCACACCCCCACCCAAACATTCAACCTTCTTCTTCCCCATCCCCAACACACTCCACATATCCCTACCCTCACCCCTCACAAGCACACTGAGAGAATAATATACACTCATAGAACAGCTCAACAGCTCCTGATAACCTAATGAGGTAAACTTTACCATGCATCCTATTTATTTATTTACTATGGAGTCCTTTTACTAAGGTGCACCGAAAAATGGGCTGCACAAGTGTAGGTGTGTGTTTTGGGTGCACGCAGATCCATTTTCAAATTTTTGCTGAAAATGGACGTGCGGCAAAATCAAAATTGGCGTGCGTCCATTTTGGATCTAAGACCTTACTGCCAGCCATTGACTTAGCATAAGGTCTCACGTGTTAAGTGTGTGGTAATTATCTATGCATATAGAATGACGACTACTGTCCGGTTTCTGCCGCACGCCAGAAAATAATAATTATTTTCCGGCGCACGTAGCAGACGCATGTCAAGAATGAAATTACTGCAAGGGCCACGTGGTAGCTGGACAGTAACTCCAAATTGACGCACATTGGGTGCATGTAGGCACCTACACGGTTTAGTAAAAGGGCCCCTATATTCATAGCCCACCTATCACCTAGGCAGGGTACATATAAACGTAGACAATAAAAATAGATATACGTGGAGGGGCATAATTGAACGCAAATGCTCATTTCCATAGGATTCTATCTCTGAGAACGGGTACGTGAAGGGGCGGGACAAACCATATTTTCGTAAACAATGGGCGTCCATCTTTTTTCCGACAATACGGTTTGTGCCAGCCAAATGCATCGGATTTGTGCGGATTTGAGCTGGGCGGTTTCGTTTTTCAATGATAATGGAAACTGAAGGCGTCCAGCTCAAAAATGACCAAATCCAAGGCATTGGGTCGTGGGAGGGGCCAGGATTCGTAGTGAACTGGTCCCCCTCACATGCCAGGTCACCAACCCTAGGGGGCACTTGTAACAATTAAAAAAAAAAGTTAACTACCTCTGAAGTCTATAGCTCCCTTCCCTTGGGTGCTGAACCCCCCAAATCCCACCAAAACCTACTGCCCACAACTGTACACCATTACCATAGCACTTATGGCTGAAGGGAGGCACCTATATGTGGGTAAAGTGGGTTTTGGGGGCGGTTTAGAGGGCTCCCATTTACCACCCCAAGGGTAACAGGTAGGGGGGGATGGGCCTGGGTCTGCCTGCCTGAAGTGCTTGCACCCACTAAAACTGCTCCGGGGACCTGCATACTGCTGTGATGGAGCGGGGTATGACATTTGAGGCTGGCATACAGGCTGAAAAAAAAAAGTTTTTAAAGTTGTTTTTTTTGGGTGGGAGGGGGTTAGTGACCACTGGGGGAGTCAGGGGTGGTCATCCCTGATTCCCTGTGGTGGTCATCTGGTCATTTAGGGCACTTTTGTGGGACTTGTTCGTGAAGAAAAAGTGTCCAAAAAAAGTGACCCAAATGCGCGCTAAAAACGCCTTTCTTTTTTCGATTATCGGCCGAAGACGCCCATCTCTCCTCGACCGATAAACACGCCCCAGTCCCGCCTTCACCATGCCTCCAACACCCCCCCCCCCCCCCCCCCGTCTACTTTGGCCATTTCCGCGACAGATTGTAGTTGAAGACGCCCAATATGGGCGTTAGATTATACCGATTTGGGCACCCATGAGAGAAAGACGCCCATCTCCTGATTTGGGTCGAAATATGGGTGTCTTTCTCTTTCGAAAATAAGGTGGATAGTGTCAATTAACATCCCTCCTTCCATATTGTTTCCTCATCAGTATATCACACGTATGTTTGTACAATCAACCAAGTCTTTAGCTTTTTCTAAAATTCAGGAATGGATGATGACAAATGAATCAGTCCAGCTAATTTGTTCTACTACAGGCACGCATGAGTTTGCAAATGGAGGAAGGAAGAAATGTGCCATTTTGTCACACTATAAGTGTCACTTTTCAACTTGTTTGCTGTATTTTTGTGTGTAATTTTTATGTTTTATGTTTTATGCTTTGTACTTCACTTTGAATGCCCAGATTTGAGTCAATAAAGCTGTATAGAACAAATTTTCCATTAATAAATTTGTCAATAAA
This sequence comes from Microcaecilia unicolor, assembly GCF_901765095.1. NCBI lineage: Eukaryota > Metazoa > Chordata > Amphibia > Gymnophiona > Siphonopidae > Microcaecilia > Microcaecilia unicolor. The sequence goes on from NC_044031.1 coordinate 521,155,437, forward strand.
TAAATAAATAGATAATAATATACACTCTCAGCATGCCTGTTTTTCATGAAGCCAAGTTTGTGTGCATTGCCAAAGTATGTACATATGCTCAGATGATTAAAAATCCACTTATCTGCATGTGGCTGATTTAGGCAGTTTAACTCTATTTTTACCAATGTAACAGGCAATACAATCTATGATAACAGAGCCCTCATTTTTAATGGATAGCTATTTTATGGAAAAATGGAAGAATTGTTGTCTTTAGTAAAATATAAAGTTAAGAGAACTTTTAATAAAGATTATAAAAAGAGCAAAAATATACATTTATAGAGAAATAAAAAAACAAGGTAATGTTGCAAAATATAGTTAAAATATATTGTTGTAAAAAAGGACTTCTGTTAGATAAAATAAAGCATTAGACTACAGCAGTCATAAATGAAGACAGAAGTGAAAATAAATTTGCATATACAGAAAAACTATATGAAATTGGAATTGCCGTTAATTTTAAAGTTAGTTTTTTTCCTGCTGTAGTTTATTAGTACACATCAGTTATCATATGCCAATTTTTGCTTTCAAACTAAACATAGCTAAATAAACATTTCTTTGGCCCTCTAAGCACATGATAGTTCAGACATAGCAAGATGGAATGGCCTTTTAGCTTTGCCATGTCTAAATTTATGGTACAGGAAATGAAGCAAAATATTAAAAGGTCCACACTATTCCAGAAGAAGCCTTTGGTGCTTGATAAGTTTGCTAAGCATTCATCTTTTCATAAGGAGGATGCACTTTGTATGTTACAGGAGTGGAAGAATCTAACTTGAAACATGTGTTCTTCCAGGCTGGAGATTTTGCAAGGTCATCCTTAAAAGAGAAGGGCAAATGGTGCTATGCCCATCAGCTCCTTAGATGTTAAAAATTGCTAGGTAGAAGATTCCTTATCCCATCCTGTGGAACTAAACTTTAGCAATCCTAATACTGGCAAATATCATAGTTCAAAGCAAAATCGCCCAGTAATAAAGAATCCTTAAGTTGGACCTTCAGGCGATTTAGTTGAAGTGCTAGATTTTTTGAAACTCTTAAAATACCCCTGGAGATAACATTGTGCGACCAACAGCAAAACAGGTGCTATGAATCACAAAAGAATGCATTACTTCTAGGTAATCCCTATTACTAAACAAATGGTATGCAACTTGTTTCAGAATTATTGGAAAAAAAAGATGAAAAGAATGTACAAGTTGGAAAAGAACTGCAGAGTGATTTATGAATTTTTAAAACTGAAAATTTTCAATATCTGTCACTTTTTACTACAGTAAACATTGCAAGAGTCATTGTCTTCCTGCTCCCCACTGTTGCTTATTCAAGCCTCAGCTATTTCGAGAAATCCCTTACTAAATAATGTTTTATTAATGCTATATTAATAAGCAATAATTTAAAACAAGGTTGATTAAAAAGCTAGGACCAATTTCAAGTCATTGTTCTGAAAAATGTTTCATTTGTTGAACTCCTAGTGATTATTTAAGCTCAGAATTGTATTGCTACAGGCTAAATTGCAGATAGCTTTTTCATCAGTATGATGAAAACATTACTCAGGTTTGTAATACTAATTAAATCTTTTCTAAGAGGGTTGACTTTACATATGCAGCTTCTATGTTAAAAAGCTTTTCATTAGAGTCATGTATGAAGTGTTCTAAGTTTATATGTGACATTCATTTTCATTGGCTCTTAGACTGTAAGCCCTCTAGGAAATAGAAATATATGCTATGCCGGAATATAATTTTCCTTGGGGCTATTGCTGAAAGGGTGTGAGTTAAATTCAAATTTTAAAAAAACAAATATCACCCAATTGAGCCAGAGTCCAATACTCTATGGCAGTGGTTTCCAAACCTGTCCTGGAGGAACACCAGTCAGATTTTCAGGATATTTGCAAAGAACATTCATGAGATTAATTTTCTTGTACTGCTTCCACTGCATGCAAATTTCTCTCATGCATATTCAGTGTAAGTATTCAGAAAACCTGATTGGCTGGGGTTCCCCCAGAACAGGTTTGGGAAACATTGCTCTATGGGATCCTAAACATATATCTTTCCTTTTCCATTTTGTCACTAAAATACGCATCATAGTAGAATTATATCCAACTCTCACAATTTGTGAGCAGCTAAGATGATTGTCACACAAACTGACAAAGCTCCATACTGTGATGGGTCATAAAAACTGAAAATGACGAGTCCAATTTAGGATTTTCATCCTGAGAGTCTTCTCCCTTCTTCTTCTTTTTGCCCTTTAATTTACTCCTCCAATCTTCAGGCAGCCTAAAAATGTAACTCTTATTATGAAATTATGGTGACATGCTCTCCAAAAATTCCAGCAGTAACCATGGCAAAAAGGACCCTATAATAATGTTGACTCAAAGCCTGTGGCTTAGGTGACTGCATGAGATCAGAATTAGGAGTAGAGTAAGGTGTGTCCCTAGAACTACTAGTCCCAGTGGACTCTACTGAAACTCTACACTTGTGTCCTACATACCTAGTATTTTGTGAATTTCTATTGCTAGTTCTGCCTAATTCTACCATCACTATAACCAGGCCACATCCAAGACAACCCCCCCGAGGCCATCTGTTGTGTAATCTCCAAGGTATCCTGCAGCTTGCTTGACACCTTGGTCCAACTTCCACCAACAACCTAAGGAAAAACATATCCTGACAACACACTCCCACTCATGATCAAGTCCCAGGTTCCATCCCAGGACTTGACCCCAAGAAGGCCAATGCAGAAAAGAAGAATTGCAAGTAATAGAAAAACCAGAAACAGATGAATGTGTCACACTGGATCCCAGAAGACCCTCTGCTGTCCTTGTCATTGGAAGAAGATGTTACTTGCTAACTGACAGCAGTGGCTAAGAAAGCAAATAGAATGTTAGGTATTATTAGGAAAGGAATGGAAAACAAAAAGGAGGACATTATAATGCCTTTGTATCGCTCCATGGTGTGACCGCACCTTGAATACTGTGTGTAATTCTGGTCACCACATCTCAAAAAAGATATAGTGGAATTAGAAAAGGTACAGAAAATGGCAACAAAAATGATAAAGGAGATGGGATGACTTCCCTATGAGGAAAGATTAAAGCGGATAGGGCTCTTCAGCTTGGAGAAAAGACAGCTCAGGTGAAATATGATAGAGGTCTATAAAATAATGAGTGGAGTGGAATGGGTAGACTTGAATAACTTGTTTACTCTTTCCAAAAATACTAGGACTAGGGGGCACACAATGAAGTTACAAAGTAGTAAATTTAAAACAAATCACAGAAAATATTTCTTGACTCAACGTGTAATTAAACCCTGAAATTCATTGCAAGAGAATGTGGTAAAATCAGTTAGGTTAATGGGGTTTAAAAAAGGTTTGGATAGCTTCCTAAAAAAAAAAGTCCATAAACCATTATTAAGATGGACTTGGGGAAAATCCATTGCTTATTTCTAGGATAAGCAGCATAAAATCTACTGTTTTTGGATCTTGCCAGGTACTTGTAACCTGGATTGACCACTGTTGGAAACAGGACTCTGGGCTACTTTGTAGCTTCATTGTGTGCCCCCTAGTCCTAGTATTTTTGGAAAGAGTAAATGAGTGATTCACGTCTACTCGTTGCACTCCACTCATTATTTTATAGACCTCTATCATATCTCTCCAAGCAGAAGATCCCTAGCTGCTTTAGTCTTTCCTCATAAGGAAGTCATACCATCTTCTTTATCTTTTTCGTCACCCTTCTCTGTACCTTTTTAAAATCAACTATATCTTTTTTGAGAAGCGGTGAACAGAATTGCACACAGTATTCAAGGTGCAGTCACACCATGGAGTGATACAAAGGCATTATAAAGTCTTCATTTTTGTTTTCCACTCCTTTCCTAATAACACCTAACAGTACTACTGAGAGAGCTGAACCTTGTGGTACACCGCATGTGATTGAGAAGCTAGTGGAAACTTTGTCCTGTACTTTGACATGAAATCTTCTCTGCAAGTATGAGAGAAACTAGGACTTGTCCACCAATGCTAAAATCTGACAACTTGTTAAGTAGGAGCTGAAGGTCAATAGTGTCAAAAACTGATGCAATATTGAGTGTGACAGTGCAGAAATTAATGTACTGGTCCATTCCAATCCTTAATTCATCCAGCATTGATAGCAGCAAAAATTCTACACTATGGTTTGGTCAAAAGCCATATTGAAAGTCATTTAATAAATTATTTTCTTCCACAAACTCCATCAGTTGGTGTAAGTTTTTTTCAATGATTTTTGCTATGAACAGTATGACTCAAATTGGTCTGTAGTTATTAATTATGCTTACATCAAGTGAAGATTTTTTTAGCAATAGTTTAACAGTCACCTCTTTAAGCAAGTCCACCAATATACCTTCCTGCAGAGATTCATTGACTAGATTTTTCATAAAGGGAACAATTATCTCTGGTATTGATCTAAATATTATCGAGGAGCAGAGATCTATCTGAGCTCTTGTGGGCATAGGCGCTGACTCCGTGGGTGATGTGTGTGCTCGAGCATCCCCAATATTTTAACCTGCCGGAAGTTTAAAACTCATCTTTCTTACCTCGGGTCCCAGCAGGCTGTAGTGAAAGGCAAACAGGCTCGGCACTTCAGCCTTCCCTTCTCTCTCAGCTCTGGTCCAGCCCTCATTTCCTGTTTCCGGAAGGGTGGAACCAGAGCTGAGAGAGAAGGGAAGGCTGAAGTGCTGAGCCTGCTCACCTTTCGCTGCTGCCACCGGGACCTCAGGTAAGAAAAATGAGTTTCAAATTCTGGGCGGCAGGAAGGCGAGGAGTGGTTGGAGGACTCTTGTGGGAGAAGAGTTCGGGCTGGGGTTGGGACTGGCACTCGGAGGAGAGGGAGGGGGCCTGGCACTCGGAGGAAAGGGAGGGGGCCTGGCACTCGGAGGAGAGGGAGGGGGCCTGACACTCAGAGGAGAGGGTGGGGGGGCCTGGAACTCAGAGGAGAGGGGCCTGGAACTTGGAGGAGAGGGAGGAGGGTCTGGAACCCGGAGGAGATGGGAGGGAGGGGGAGGGGGAAATGCACCACCTGTAAAAAAAAAAAAATTCAGCACCCCCGATCATTTTGAAAATTTGGCTCCTATGCTGGTGGGTGATAGGCTCTTCACTAGTTTCTCTATCATGTTGTCATTTACCATGTGAAATGAATTCCAAGTATTCTCCGCTACTTCCTCATATGATGCTGGCATAACTAGATTATGAGCTTCTGAGTTTGGCATTTTGGTATTGTTTCTGATGTAGCCAAATTGCATAATCCTGGGGATCAATATTTTGTTCCAATCCATCTTTCTTTCCCTCGATTAAGTAGTTCACTGTATGAAATAATTTTCTGGGTTATTTAGGGGAGCTTTAATCTTATCTTTGAAGTATGTATTCCTTTCTTCTTCCCATAACCACTTATATGCAACTATTTTAATCTTATATATCTCCAGGTTATCATTTGTTTTTGCTTTTTTCCATATTCTCTCTGTAGCTCTTAGATCTTTTCTTGCTTGTTTTAGTTTTGGTGTGAACCAACAGGTCTCTCTTGAGCTGTTAAATTTTACCATTTTTTTTTTTTGGTGCTACATGATCTGAGGCCTCTGTTACTGATTTTGGCCAATGATCAACCATATCAGTTTAACTCTTGTCTGTAATACCTGAGAATTTATCTGCTAGACAGGCTTTTAGGTCTGCCAGCACGAAGTTGGACCTTGTCTGTAGCGTTTTGACTTCTCTGACTTTTTACTATTTAAATGTTTTATTGAAAATTTGAACAATATTAAAGTATGATCAGACTATGCAATTTCTTGAACAACAGGGTAAACAATCAGGGATTAAAATAAAGCAGGTGATAAATAGAATAGATCTAACACATGACCTGCTGAGTGTATAGAGTCTTTCACAATTTGTCTAAATTGAAATTGATTTAATATTAGTTTCCATGATCTTTGTTGTAGCGATAACTCATCGATAGACAGTTCACCTGGTATATTAAAATCACCTAGTATGCATACCTTCTAGAGATAAATAGGTAAAGTCGATAGAAATTCTAAGAATGGTGGACAATTTCCTGGTGGACAATAGAATAAGGAAAAGGCTATAGATGTGCATTCTATAACTAGGAATTCTGCAAATTCGGATGATTCTGCATCAAGAGGTTTAAGTGACAGTGTTTGTTTGTTTTTTTAAATATTACTCCTCCTCCACCTCCTCCTCCTCCTCCTCTTTTGTACAATCTGCATGACCATTCCCATTTATATTCTTTAGGGTAGCATTGTCTTACTACTACTAAGTCTGATTTTAAAAGTCATAATTCTATAACACAAAACACATCAAAGTTATGCTGAACAATTAGGTCGTGTACCATTATAGTCTTATTACAGACAGATCTAGCATTTAGTAGGCCTACTTTCAAGCCTGAAGGTTTATGTACGTGAATATTCATGATTTTCAAAGCTTGCATGACACCGGATTTTTTTTTTTTGCGATGTTTACATAGGTTAGAAAGAGACCCATAACAGCCTCTGTTTGAGATTACCTCAATAGGCCTATAAAAACACATCTTGAAAAATAGAAGAAGAACAAAAGAAAAGTATGCTGATCTCCTGAGTAGAGAGAGCCTGTCACGAGGGACAGCAGAACAGTGGGTTCAACAGGATCATTCTATATAAACTAAATAAATCCAAAGGGAAAAAAAACACTATAAAATATACTTAACGAGCAATTTTTAGTTTTATGCACCACAAGAGAAAAAAACAAGTCTGATCAGTAGTCTTGTAACAAGCTTGCAACGATGTCATCATGCACTCAAGTTGACATTAGGTTTTGCTAGTCTAGTCTGTTCCAGGGGTAGGCATGTGAAAGGCTCCACTGACTTGTGGCTTGGTTGTTGGAGAGGATTCTTGGTACCTTCTTTGCTCTGAGCTCTCCTTCTAAGGAGATGATGCACAGCTGTGTCTGGGGTGTCTCACATTGGGCTCCAATCTGTCCTTCCCGGCAGCAGGGTGCTGCCTCCAGTAGTTCTCCTTTCATCTGGTGGCCCCCATTGAGTCAGTTATCTGCGGTCGAGTAGTTGGATTGCCGGTCAGGGACACCAGGTGGGAACCTGCTGCCTGCGCCCTGCCACCACCTTTGTGATGTGCAGAGCGATCCAGTGCCTCTGGTTCTCCTCCTACACCACATGTGGAGGTTGTTTGCTGGTATGGTGATGGCACGACTCTCAGCATTTTCTCCGTCTCTGATTGGCCAACCCACCTTCTAATCTGATGCCCTGTGTTCCTGTTGGCCAGTTGAGCTGGGGGAGAGCTGGCTTGTTTGTTCCAGTGTACTTGGCTTGCCTACTCTCAGTACGGGGAAGGTGCTGTGTTCGTCTTTCTCTCCGTCCCGTCCCTCAAGTGTCGTGGGGGAAAAAAAAGGTGCTGCGCTTGGCATCCTGCTCTAACCAGCCTTTGGAGCACATCCTGCATAGCTCCTGGCTTCGGATCCAGTCATTATTCCCTCCTTAGACAGTCTGTTGCTGCCAAGCAACAGCCCTGTTGTCTGATGAGTTTGCTGGGCATTGTGATTCTGCGCTCGGCGTCCTGATTCATTTTGCCTTTGGAGCACATCCCTCACAGCTCCTAGCTTTCAGTTCCGATCAATAGCCCCGACCTGCCTTTAGATTGCATCTCGCACAGCTCATGGCTTTCGGTTCAGAGCAACAGCCCCATGGTCTGGTGCGGGATTGCTGGGCGGTGTAGCACTGTGCTCAGCATCTTGCTCCAACCCACTTTTGCAATGCATCCCGTGCAGCTCCCAGCATTCGGTTTTGATCTGTCTTCCCACCTATCGCCACCTGGGGCTGCCAAGTAGCAGCCCCATGGTCTGGTGGGTCAGCTGGATGATGTGGGTCAGCTGGGCAGTGTGTGTGAGCCGAGCTCACTCACTGACCTCCATCTTGGTTGGTCATCTTGCTTTTGAATTCTTGTTTTATGCTCTAATTTTATTTTTATTTGTAATTGTTTATATGTCTGGGGTTATTTTGAGCTATAAACTGCTTTGATATATTTTAGCTGTCAATTGTTATGAAATAAATAAATATAAAACATTTAAACTTACCTATCTGGAGTCCTAGAAGAAACATCACGTCCAACAATCTATACTTCAACCATATTGAAGTGCCAGTAATAATCCTCTGGCTGCCATTCTTATAGCCAGCATGTTAATATTTTTCCTCATACTCCTAGGTGGCAGTGAAACCATCTACAGTGAGAAAACAGCTGCACAGGTTAAATCTTAGGGGAGCAGATAAGTCGGTCTTTTCCCTCTCTTATCTCAGCAGTCCATAGATGAGCAGCAGCTGAAAGCCAGAATAGACATCCAATTCCCTGGAAGTCTGGGACCTGTCCAAGCTGTTCTCACAAAGTATTTGCATGCATAGACACTCAATAACAGGCACTAAAAAAAATAAATAAATAAAAACAAAGTATTTGTTAAGCTGCCTAATTGCTTTATTTTAGCCATTTGTTATCATTTATAAAACACAATAAAAATATTGGAACTAAAAAAAAAACAAAACAAAGTATAAGTAGGCTTTGTAAGATGTGGAGGGGCATTTTCGAAAGAACGCCCAAGTTAAAATTGGGATATCCTGCTCAAAATGTCCCAAAACCAACATCTATCTCACAGCAATTTTTGAACAGGAAAAACATTGGGATGTCCTGTTCAAAAGTATGTGAGAAGGACATTCTTGCACTGAAAACATCCAAAATGAACAGCCATTTTCCAAACTGAATTGTCCAAAATATGAACACCAAAAAAGCAGGCACAAAAATGACCTTCTGGCATCTATTATTTTACTTATTTATTTATTAGGATTTATTTACCGCCTTTCTGAAGGAATTCACTCAAGGCGATGTACAGTAAGACTAGATCAAACATGAAAAATAGGCAATTACAGCAGTAAAAGTATTCAAGTAACAATACAAAGTATGGCTGATGGTATACTACTTGCAATGACTACACAATACGTAATAGAACATTATAATTGGTAGTGAAGGGTAAGGCAAAGTTATAACATATAGATGAGTAAGAAAGTAGTAAGAATTAGAAAGTAAGGTGACTGATTTGAAGAAAGTTGCACATGAGGTCATAGAGATGGTTAAATATCATCTCAGCTGGGGTAGGAGTGGATAAACATGTCCCGTTGCAGTATGTGCAGCCCGAGTCAATCCTTGTGTGTGTGAGTGAGACTAACAAGTTAGTTACTTCTTCCATTACATTCTTCCATTTGTACAAAAAAGGCCACACAGACCTGCAGAGCAGAGGGGAAGCCTAGTGGTCATTGCAGTTGACGTTAAACAATGGAACCCAGGTACAAATCTCACCTTAATTCCTTTATATGTTTTTGTGAGTCCAGGAACAGGTAAAGACCTACTGTAGCTAAAGGTATTGTATTTATTTTTGTTACATTTGTACCCCGTGCTTTCCCACTCATGGCAGGCTCAATGCAGCTTACGTGGGGCAATGGAGGGTTAAGTGATTTGCCCAGAGCCACAAGGAGCTGCCTGTGCCTGAAGTGGGAATTGAACTCAGTTCCTCAGGACCAAAGTCCACCACCCTAACCACTAGGCCACTCCTCCACTACACCAGCCATCATGCTTGCAGATGTCTTATAAATTCAGGTACAGTACTTATTTCCATGTGCCAGAAGGGCTCACATATTTGTACAGAAATAAAGAGTTAAAGTGGGAGTTACAACTGGGTCCACTTGTTCAAAGTCCACTGCACTGACCACTAGGCTACTCCTTAAATTTTCTTGCTGCTTCATTAGGAATGACCATAATACCTGAAGCTGTCATAGAGCCTGGTATATACTGTCAGTTTCACTTCTTAGGTGGATGGGAGGGGGGCCAGTAACCACTGGGAGAAGAAGGAAGGGCCATGCCTTCATCCCTCCCGTGGACAGGTGCTCAAACAGAGCACATTTTTTGTATCCTGGATGTGATTGAAACAGGTCTAGGTAAAAACATCCTTCTTTTTAGACTTGGATTCTTCATCCCGTTCCATTATCGCTGAAAGGTGCCCTAATTTTGGGACCACCCTAGTCCCATTCAAAGCACAACTCCAACATGCCCCCTTGCTATTTGGATAGACTGCAGTATAAAACATCTAAGTTCTTCCTTATGAAAACCACAATTTGGATGTCCATCAGCTTCAAAAATGAGCTCCATAGATTGTTTACCATTCTTCTACAGCAAAGCCGGGAGGAGCACAAAAAGAAAACCAGAAACCTCTTAAACTGTTTCAGTTTGGACTGGATTTGGAAATTAACTTGGTTAATGAACAATTTTCATGTTTTTTGGATTTACCTAATTAAAGTAAGCATTGATACGACAAAATTTAATTCCTGTAAAGTATAAATGTATAGAAATAAAATACTATAATTACAAAGGCATATGTGTCTTCAATAATGACAAATGTCCTTAGAATTGTTTCAGCCCAAACTCCCGAACATGGACGCTGACTGTGAATCACCACAAATATTAATGGCACCAGTATAATGAGTTTTGAATGTTCCTACCTTGCCTTCTTTAGGTACTATTAGAAAGTTCCCTCCCTTTTTAATGAAAATGGTAGAAAACACTTTAAAATGTTGTTCCCACGTTAAAGCTGCTCCCAGACTTAGGGGACTTTTTACCAAACTACAGTAAAAAAAATGGAATTTGCAGATCCTTACACAGGTCATTCTTGCACACTAAGGCCATTTTTACTGCAGGGGTAAAACAGCCAATTTTTCAATTTTCCCCATTAATGGCCATGATCTAAATTTCAGCCCCTACCACCACCCATTATGTAGGCAGTAAGGACTCATGCACTACCATACATTAATCGGTTAGCACACAGCAATGTAGCTGCATTAACCGATTAGCGCAGAACACAGCCAACACTGTTCCCTCTAAGCTGAGTGGGATTCTTCCTCCTATACTCCTACCAATGGGGGGGGGGTGATGTTTTACTATTAAATTTTCAATAGAGAGACAGGCAAACTCTGCAAGATTCCAGGGAATCTGCCTTTTCTTAGTGATATAAAAAAAAAAACAATACTGAAGCACCACCCTCACTGGCATCAATGCAGTGGGAGAACAGAGTAAAGGATGCAAATTATCTGCATTAACTTCAAAGCATTCAATTCTGGTTGCCATATCTCAAGAAAGATATAGTGGAATTAGAAAAGGTACAAAGAAGAGCAACCAAAATTATAGAGGGGATGGAACTGCTCCCATATGAGGAAAGGCTAAAGAGGTTACGGCTCTTCAGCTTGGAAAAGAGGCAGCTGAGGGGAGATATGATTGAGGTCTACAAAATCCTGAGTGGTGTTGAGCGGGTGGAGGTGAATCGATTTTTCACTCATTCAAAAAGTACAAAGACCAGGGGACACTCAATGAAATTGCATGGAACTCTGTAACTCATTGCAGGAGGATATGGTAATGGTGGTTAGCGTATCTGGGTTTAACCCTAGAACGCATATTGGGGGCCTTTTAGGCCCCCATGCTTACATTTTTGCTATTATCTGCAAAATTACTTTAGTTAGAATTTTGAAACTCAAGGTATTCCTCAAGTATGTCATTGTTGATAATATCCAGTTGTTCATATAATTTTTTTTCATAGGCATTATGGTGTAACAATGCTTGTTTGGTGAAAACTACATCTGTACGAATTGGGGGCCTTTTAGGCCCCCGCTGTTTTTATCATGTTCTCAGAAGTGTTTGTGTCTCAAGTTACTTTATTTGTACTCAGTAATGCTGGTGGAGGGGCCAGGGTGTGGATAATAACATGTGAGGATGTCATGTGATTTTTGGAGGGAGTGATAAGGCCATGACATCACCTCAGGTCCTCTGAACACTGAGGACAGTATACAATGTGAGCTAATTGCTGAAGGACCTATGATAAGATAAGCTGTTGAGAGGAAATCTGTTTCATTTTCTAACATCTAGTCAGCAATGGCACAGTCTTCCTCCAAGTGTCTGACTGACCAAGAGATTGAAGCGATTATGTTTCAAAGCGATGATGAAAGTGAACTATCTTTGTCTGATGAAGAATATCTGCCACCAGCTAATCAAACATCCTCATCCAGTGATTCTTCTGATGATGAAGAAGTGAATCTAGTGGATCCTCAAGAAGTGATAAGTAGAACATCCAAAACGAATGTTTTTTGGGACAGTAATCCTACATTAGTCGGACGTACTCCAATACACAATATTGTGAGACAGGCTCAAGGAGCTGTGGGAAGTCCAAGTTACTTTACCCCTAAAGATGTATTCTGTACTTATTTTTCTGACAATATTGCAGAAGAGGTCCTATTATGTTCAAACCTAGAAGGAAGATGTATCGCTTCAGCAAAAAATAAGTCCTGGAAAAATATCTCAAAAGAGGAACTTTATGCATATATTGGACTTTTCCTGCTGGCAGGGAGTCAAAAATCGTATGATGTCCCAATACGAGAATTATTTCTGGACCCACTTTCTGATCCACACTATAAGGCGACAATGTCAGTGGGCAGATATGAGGAAATTAGAAGGATCATTCGCTTTGATGATAAGCGAACTCGTGCAGCGAGGTTTGAAACAGACAAATTAGCCCCTATCAGTTATATCTGGAACATATTTATCAAAAATTGCACAAAACTTTACAATCCTAGTACTAATGTTACTGTAGATGAGCAACTTGTACCGTTCAGAGGACGCTGCAAATTCATACAATACATGCCCAGCAAGCCAGCCAAGTACGGTATAAAAATCTTCTGGATGTGTGATTCTGCAAATTATTATGGCATAAATGGCGTAATCTACTGTGGCAAAGAGGTTGGTGCACCAGTACAGAAGGATCTGGGGTCTGAAATAGTCAAAACTCTTGCTGTTCCAATATTCAATTCAGGTAGAAACATCACCATGGACAATTATTTCACCAATGTTGAACTAGGCAATTTTCTGCTTGCAAAAGCTATTACACTTGTTGGTACTATAAAGCAAAACAGACGAGAAATTCCAGCAGCACTCAAACACAATCGTCAGCGAGCACTTTATGAGAGTGTCTTTGGATTCAATAACAAAGCGACTTTGGTATCTTACAAGGCAAAGAAGGAGAAATCTGTAATTTTACTCAGTACCATGCATCACGATTGCAGTGTTGACAGCAATAACCAAAAATTGAAACCAGAAATCATCCTGCATTACAATGCAACAAAAGGAGGTGTAGATAAAATGGATGAGATGGTGGGAGAATATTCGTGTAAGAGGCAAACAAAACGATGGCCTGTAGTACTATTTTCAAATATGCTTGATGTAGCAGCCCTAAATTCATTCATTATTTATACAGAAACTCATCCTGAATTTCATGCACAGAGGAAGGACAGGAGACGCTTATTCTTGAAGGACCTTTGTCATGAACTTGTAATACCTCACATGATAGAGCGAAGCGACTTGAAATGCTTGCCAAAGAAAACTAAAGAAGCAATGAAACGGTGTGGCGTACAGTTTCAGATTACTCCAGAGCCAGGAGAAAGAAAACGAAAGCGTTGTTTCATGTGTCCAAGAAACAAAGAGAGGAAAACTGAGCGATATTGTTCCACTTGTAAGGAAACTGTTTGCAAAGAACACTCTTCTGAAAAAATAACATGTCAGAATTGTTTGGAAGACTAATATAATAGAAAAGAAAGTTAGAATAAAAATGTAGCTGCAGCTAATTTGCTATAGATTTCTATGCATTTTTGTGTGTTTTCATGTCTTTGAGTGAAATTTGGGAAAAAAAAGATTTTTTGGTGTTTTCTGTGAAAAATTATAATTAAAATGTTGTCCACTATTCATATTTTATTGAGCAATTTTGAAATAAACTTGTGAAAGTTATTTAAGTGTGTTTTTCTACATTATGTGCATGGGGGCCTAAAAGGCCCCCATGACGTTAATATGTATATTTTTAACGTCATGCGTTCTAGGGTTAAAAAAGGTTTATACAAGTTCCTGGAGGAAAAGTCCATAGTCTGTTATTGAGATGGACATGGGGGAAGCCACTGCTTTGCCCTGGGATTGGTAGAATGGAATGTTGCTACTAATTGGGTTTCTTGCGACCTGGATTGGCCACTGGTGGAAGCAGGATACTGTGTTTTGTAGTTTTAGAAACTCTGGAGAGCGGTAGGCCAGGTGGTAATATTTCAAAATATTTATAGAGACATGAATAGTTCTGGATATAAAAACAGAAAGGCAATCGATCCACAAGCTCCAAGATGGAAAAGATAAAAGCAGATCAGTAATAGGTATATATGGACTTTTATTCATGCAAATAGCAATCTCCTTGCATCGCCCGACACTGGCCGTGTTTCGCCCAAAAAGGGCTGCCTCAGGGGCTATCTTGTGGATTTTACTGGCAAACAAATATGTAGTATATAATATATCTCGCGTCAAATGTATGTTTAAATTTATAGGGGAAAAGCCTCAATCCCGGCGTGCGCTCCTTGTGTTGTTAAACAACGTAAGGGAGCACCGCCCGATCATCACTGGCTAAAAAACCCCTGTTTAAGTAACCCACTTCTGTTTCCTATTTTTCAAAACAACTTAGATTGATGGTTACTTAGCTTCACTGCTGAAACTCTCTTAAGCAGTAAACCGGAACACAGTCGTCTGAACCCAATCCACGGCCCGACTCAGCCCAAGTTTCGCCTTCTTCCTCAGGGTCCGTGGGTCAATCAGCTGTGTTTCAATCGGCTTTTCGCTTTTCTCAATTGAAACACAGCTGATTGACCCACGGACCCTGAGGAAGAAGGCGAAACTTGGGCTGAGTCGGGCCGTGGATTGGGTTCAGACAACTGTGTTCCGGTTTACTGCTTAAGAGAGTTTCAGCAGTGAAGCTAAGTAACCATCAATCTAAGTTGTTTTGAAAAATAGGAAACAGAAGTGGGTTACTTAAACAGGGGTTTTTTAGCCAGTGATGATCGGGCGGTGCTCCCTTACGTTGTTTAACAACACAAGGAGCGCACGCCGGGATTGAGGCTTTTCCCCTATAAATTTAAACATACATTTGACGCGAGATATATTATATAGGAGTCTTCATTTAGATGATTGTTGATTGTTTTGACTGCCTATAGCTCCAATATTGATTAGTAGAAACAAATATGTAGGACATCAGCAAACTGTTGACAGTGTCCACATTGAAAAAAACCAGCACAGATACTATTGCAGAAGTGAAGTCATTGTAACTGGTAGAGTGGTGTATACAAACTCCTCTCATTATCACTGTCAACAGTGTCAGGTGATGCAAGGAGATTGCTATTTGCATGAATAAAAGTCCATATATACCTATTACTGATCTGCTTTTATCTTTTCCATCTTACTTCTGGATATATACCTGGAATACAATGGAACCAGAGGGTCTCAACAAAGAAGTGTAGTGGTGGGCTTATTTATAAAATTACTCTTTAATGGTCTTCTTCTAAAAGCATGCCCCTTTAAATCTTCCCAGGTCAGTGATGTGCTTCCTATAAATTTAATGTGAAGCCGTTCTGACTTCCAGATCTGTCATAGTGTTTGGTCTTTCATGAGAAGCTATGAAAAAGGTAGTATGCTCTTCCTGACTCGAGCCAAGAAATTTTGAATAACAATATAGTCTATTGAGAGTTTTTTCAGAGTTTTAAAGTCTGTTTAAATATGAACAATTAATGTCTTACTGCTACATTGATTTTCAGGGACTTCTCACTGCTGTGTGTAAAATCTGAGTTGGGTTCCTTGAAACAGCGACACTGTGAAACATAGTCCATGTCAGGGCCCAAGCATTCTGACTTACAAAGCTAAGTGAAATTTTTATTCACTAGATGGTTCACTTGCACATTATGGAACAAAAAAATCTTAAATAATGTGCAATAATTAGTTGCCTAATGACACAATAAGACCTCAGTCTGTGACAGTCCACTTGTGAATCTATGAGCACATTATAAATATTTAAACATTTTTGAGTGCATTTTAAGGTTAAAAGGAAAGAATCGGTTGATTGGTATTCATGTGGATTTTTTTTTTTATTACATTGTGGACTTTCCCATGAATTTAATCAATTTTCTCCTTTTATGTGTGATGGTTTTTCTTGACTCTACCACAACAAGCAGAGCCTGCGATACCTTGCATGCTGGGTACTGTCATATACACACATTATGAGCATTACTTGCAAGAAAAAGCCCGACCAGTTTGACCCAATGCTCTGCTACTTGGAAACCATCATTGGCATCTATTAGGATCATGAAGGCTATCCCTGGCTTGGCTACGACAAACACTTTAGGAACAAGATGGAATCTAACCCAAACATGGCCTGGAACATGGGCGATGGAGGTCTTTGGCTTTTCAATATATTTATATGGAGTGGGGGGGGGGGGGGTTCCTGCACATCGTTCCTTTCAGAAAGCATTGATGCCAGGACCCAAGATGGGGAAGCCTTCCACACTATCACAAAAGATGTGCTGGCAATACAACAAGGTGTCTGTTCCATTCTGGACTGCAAGTTCAAGCACCTGTATGCTATCTGCAGGGTTCCACATCCTCTTCCTTGTGCACAAAGAAAACCTCATCAAAAAAGGAGATACCATCAAGACGTGACATTTTCTTCAGAGTTTCTACCCCTAAGCTTTCAAGCCATGCTCCCCTGGTTGCAACGACAACCTGAGAAGGACAATACATAACTGCTTCTCCACAGCTTCACATCAAGCTTTATCATCCCATCCCATTTCACAGACCTCTTCTATGAGCTCCATCACTCGGAAGTACCTACTGTTGATCCACATTGCCTGATCCCTCCTTCACGAATACGTTCATGTCTCTCCTCTCATGGCAGTGCTGAAGAGGGAACAGGGAAAATTTCACCTCACACACACCCTCTCACATACCATTGGACAGTCAGTCAAATTTATCCCAGAGATCGCTAGCTCTGTGCAGTATATATTATTCTACACTGCCTTGGACATCGTGTGAGCTGCTGCCACTGGGGCCCTTATGGCCAAGGTAGATATTGAGTCTGCATTTTCTCTGCTCCCCATTAAAACAAAATACTTCCCACTGTTAGGCTTTGGCTATAGCACCAATTCATCTTCAACAAGTGTATGCTAATAGGTTGTGCAGTATCCTGCAGCCTTTTTGAGACCTTCAGTTCCTTCTTGCATTGGCTGATGTCCATGTGTGCATCTAGAAAAACCATCGTCCGCTACCTGGACAACCTCTTCATGGGACCACATGACTCCAGGGTATGCAGAGAGCTCATAGATGTCTTCTCAGCACAGTGGCCTAGGAATTCAGGATTCCCATTGCATGCAATAAGACTGCCAGGCCTTGCCAAGTAATTACCTTTCTTGGAATTTAAATTGACTCAAAAGCCATGGCCACCTGCCTGAAGACAAGTTATGAGACCTAAAGCAAAAAATTGCTGCTGCCGTGGCAGCTTCCAAGCTCACTCTGCACCACACTCCCTCATTGTCTCACTCAATTTCACCTGTCGCATTACTCCAATGGGTAGGATATTTGCTCAAAGAGTGTTGGCTGTTACTGCAGGGATGACATGCAAGCACCACCACATACATGTCACACTTCCCATGAAGCATGGCCTTCGCATTTGGCTTCACCTCTGAAGCAACTTCAACAGCCTAGCCATGATCCAGTTAGAACTAGTATCAAGCGTGGATCTCAACATTTTTAAAAACACTGCTGGGGCAGTGGGATGCAGTGCACACTGTGACAGGGCCTGGTTTGCCATGCCTTGGCCTCAGCAGTTGATTGAGTCTGGGCTCACCAAGAACATCACTTTCCTTGAACTATTCCCCATAGTATCTGCTTTACATGTCTGGGTGATAGACTGGCAAACAAAAAAGTAATTTTTTGGTCAATTAATTCAGTAGTAGTAGAGACCATTAATAAGCAGATGGTACATTGCCCATGGGTTATTGAGCTCATCCAAGGTTTTGTGTTGTGCTGCCTACAATTCAACTTGACAGCCTGGGCCAAAACACGTGAAGAATTATATACTAGATGCCCTCTCACATCTTCAATTTCCCCTTTTCCAACAGCTTGCACCACTGGCAGACAAGGAGTACATGCCAATTCTCAAAGACCTGTGACAATTAAGAGAGACATGGCAGACTTGCTGATCTTCAGTGCCTTAGCGGCCTCCATATGACTTGATTATTGGAAAACCTTTGAACATGTCTGTGATTACTTGTTGTAACAAGGATGGGAATATGGACTGGTCCGTGATCATCTCCTTCCATACTTCATCAAAGATGCATTCAACATGTGAGTTGCCAGAGTGGTGGTATGATCACACATTACACACTTTGCATTATTTGCCAAACTTCATGGATGGGGCAAACCATGAGTCAGTTTCCTGATACAGACTCTCCTGAGAGGATGGGTCAGATGCACCCCAACCACGCCTGATTCCTGGCACCCCATCACCCATGAGCGTTTGCAAGGGGCTGATTCCAGATTATGGTCCCAAGGCTTAAAGAAAGTAAACCACCAGACTGGACTGTAGATAGAACACCTTGATGGGGGCAAGATCTGGCATGAGTGGGCCACCCTTTGCATTCCAGGAAACTACCACCCAGACATGGTGCATCTTTCGAACATTACAGAGGACTTACTCATCAATTACTTCCAAGAGGCTTTGGAGAGATATTTCTGATACCAACATCACTGGGGGGTCTGCCCTAGTTTCAAAATAGGGATTTGGGGAGGACCCAAGTCTAGAAGCATCCAGAAGGGCAAGAACAGAAGAAATAGTGTTCGGGTGCATGAGATGAGGACCTGTGAAGTTGGTGAACACATTGGTAAGAGACTGACCACCAAGCTGACATTCACGGCAGGTGAGCTGCTAGACCGGGTCCTCAACCAGAAAAGCAGATATACACTATGGTGTAGCTGAAAAGGGGCATATGGTAGGTTGCTGCATGGAATGGTGAATCAGGATCCCTAGATGGAAAGACAAGGCAAAGAGAACCCAATAGGTACGCTGAACTCAAGGCTCAGGTGCTTCCTAGGATGTTTTCTTCACAATTGTGCATTAATAAAACTGTATCCGTGCATTCCCACATCTGCCTCTGATCCAGTCATTGAGTGTCCTGTGTGTGAGATGGGGTGAAAGTGTGTGCTGCCTGCCTATGTCAACACCTCCTCTGAGGCAAGTGTGTCAGCCATCTTCATGTTTGGACCTGGAGTGTCAACCAGCGGCTGAGTCAGCAATTGTGCTTAACTCTGTGGTAAGAAAAGATGAGCAGTAGAACACAGCAAAGGGAAAATATTTTTGAGGCAACCAGCACTAACAGAAAGATGAAATGAGCAATAATTGCTAAATAATACCTAATTGCTCAATACAGTGAAGGCACCAATTTACATTAATAAAATACTTTTCATAAGTGCAAGCAGGATCCCAACATATTTTCTTATGACAGCAGTTTAGAAACATACATAGAAGGTAGTTATACCTCAATGACACGTTAGCTTTTGATAGGGGAAAAGATCATTTCTATCATTATTATGATTATTATCTAATTACACCTGGATAATTTGCGTGACAGTGAAAGAGTGACTTAATCATATGGAAAGTCATTACTAGAGCAGCAATTAGAATCTTTGACCAGCTATTGTGACTCATTATTCCACTCTCTTAACACTCCATATGCTCCATATTAAAGGATATACTAATGGTGTTGCTTACCTCAAAGTACTATACTTCCAACACAATCTGGTCCAAAGTTAAAGCAATTTCTCTCCTCTAACAGTTTCAGGTTTTTTATTCTTGATATGCCACCACTGAGTACATACTATCACAGAGGGTTAAAGAGAAGAAGGGATTCTTTTCTTATCCCAGAAATCATTCATTTATTTCCTTCTCTCCCTTTCAGGTCTGTCTTTATCTGGGTTTCTTGTCATTAGCAATTGTAAACTGCTTTGAAGTCTTATGATGAAATACTATAAATCAAGTTACCTGAATGGATGAATGAATAAAAGGAGGTTCATGAACAAACATTTAGAGCAGGGGTTCTCAACCTGATCCTCAGGAAACACCCAGCCAGTCAAGTTTTCAGAGTATCTGCAATGAATATGCATGAGAGAAATTTGCATGTACTACCTCCATTACCTGCAAGTTTATCTCATATATATTTACTGTGAGCATTCTGAAAACCTGACCGGCTGGATGTGCCCCAAGAGCTGGATTGAGAACCACTGATTTAGAGAGAAGTTTTGAAAAGAATTAATATTCAGCCAGTGCTATCACTGTGCTAAGTTACCTGCCTCTTTGTCTTTATAATATTGCCTCATTAATGCTACAGAAATCAAAGTTAAAATAAAGCTATGGACATTTTTGCATGATCAGCATAAATGAGGCATGAACGTAAATTGTGATTCTGCTCATGCTCTACCCAAAACCTGCCCCCGTCCTACATCAGGGTCACATAAAAGAATATACATACTGGTCACCATGTGTACTTTTACTTGTGTGATAATTTTAGAAGAGGCATTTTATATGTGTATGTTATCATCGATGAAAATGGCTTTATATAATTACCCTCCATGCGAGTGAATATCTCCTCTATCCATATACCTGCAAATTCTATATAGTATGACTAGAATTGTGTGCACAAATCTGGGCGTATTCTGAATTGTGCATGTAACTCAATTGGTTAACAAGCCAATCAGTGCCGAAAATTGGATGTTAACTAGCGATTATCGGCACTAATTGACACTAATTAGATATTACACTCATTACTGCATGTTTTTAAACTGCGTTTTGGAAAAGGTGTGTCATGGGCAGGTCTGTGTTAATTAGCCAGCACATTCTGAATACTGTGAGCTAACTGGTTAATGCAGAGGTGTTAATTTTTTGGTCTAATGGAAACATTAGTGCAAGACCTGCTTTAAAAAAGTTGTATTTTATAGCAGCATAAAAATTAGCTTAGCATTTGGGAAAGTCCCATGTTAAAACGTGCTAAGCATTTTCTAACATATTTTAGTAAAGGGCCCCTTAGAGATTAATTCAGAATTCATTTCATTTATTAACATAGAGGTCTTTTTACTAAATTGTGTTGAAATCTGCGCTCACTTAACCCAGATATAACATGGCACTTTTAGGGCTTTTTATTTATCCTTTTTATTTGCAGGTTTTACGTTAATGTTGCTATTAGAACACAAGGCCTGCAAAATAAAATACAGAGTGCCCACTCTCTACCCATAACATGCACCTGTACAAAATTATTTTTAAAAAATATCTAGTGCATGCTTAAAATATGAAAAGAAGCAAAATACTGCAAAATGCTTTAGCATACTTGTGGTAGCATGTTTCACTGTGCTAACGCCTTGTTAAGGGCTTAATACCCTGCCTAGATACCTTAACAGAAGCTGTAAGCAACACTAACTAACTAAAGACTTTTTAATTGTGTTTTCATGATAAATGTTGATGGGCAAATATTTGTTATGTCATTGTTTTAGAAGCATTTTTATTATGAATGTTAATTACTTTTGAAACCACCCTGAATTGTAGGATGGTGTGGTTTATAAATATTTTAAATAAATAAATAAAGAAGCATAAAATCCAACAAGCAATACATATCATACCAAAGGATAAATAGAAGAAATAGCAGAGGATGAAAAAAATAAGCATAAAATGCTGAAAAAATAAACTAATTGAGATTCAGTCACATCATATGTTTGAAAGAAGAAAAATCTGAAACAGACCATCTCAAAAAGAAGAGCTAGAATGTCAGAGAAAGAGCACAGAAAGAGTAGAAGACTAACTGCCCAATATTCAAAGCAATTTAAGCAGGTAGGAGACGCTCTTTCCTGCTTAAATCACTTTGAGCCACCCAACCACCTATATTCAGCAGCACTAAATTGAACAGTGTCACTGAATATCATCTCTGACTGTCCATGTTGAAAGTGGGCAAATCAGGGGTGGTACAGGGGGTGGCACTAGGGAGGGGCTGGTGTATATGCGATGCCAGCAATATTCATTGCCGAGACTCCCATAGCTAACATGGCCAGGACCAGCATAAATTTCCCCAACGTTTCCAAAGCACTTGGTGCCCCCTCTAGCCCCACAAAAGAGCCCCTATCCTCCCCCTCCTCAAACCCATGACCAAAGGAATCCCCCATCCACTCATCCCCCCTGGATCATCTCCCTGGTGGTCCAGTTGGGGCAAAGGGGCAGAGGCCAATCTCCTTTGCTCCTGCCCCTAGCAGCAGCTTCCTGGAAATGGCTGCCACAAGAGGTTATGGCAGCCTCATGGTACTGTAAAATTGATAAAGTATATTAACTACCCCATAAAAATGTGGAAAACAACACTCCAGTATAAAAATAGACAGTATGTCATTCCTAATATCAGGATCCAGCAAGGACTATTTCAGGAAGATTCTTTGTCACCACTATTGATTTACATAGCACTTAATCCTTTGAGACACCTGCTGTTGTAGATGACTTCAAGCTCTACAGTTCCAGCAATCATCATTTGGCAGAACAATTCCATTTACTAAAAAAGGATTTCAGATGGCATCAGGATGACTTTTGGCCTGGATATATGTGCTAAGGCAACTTTCCTAGTAGGGAAATTAAGTAAACTGAAAACATTTCTCCAACTGAAGATTTTACCACCAAGGAACTTGAATAGGAAGGTGTATATAAATATTTTGGAGTCAAGGAATGAGCAACAATCTAGCATAAATTACTGAAGGAAAAGACCGGCAAAGAGAATTACAGGAGATTAAAATTGATACTGAAAAGTGTCCTAAGGGCCAAGAAAACAGCAGTGGTGGTCCAGGAAAAGAAAAGAAAACCAAGGGTTCACATAAGCTTTTATTGAACAATGACCTTACTCAGCCAAGTTTTGACAACAGCCTTCATCAGAGGTCAACACAGTCTGCAATGTGAACTCAATGGCACATAAATCCATATACATTCTCCTGTAAAACCTGGAACAATCTTCCTGGTTGCTACTGCATATGACCAAGCTTATGATTCCTGTACTCTCATACAACTTTGGACTTATGGACTAGACTCTTAAATGCAGAGTAGCATATAGTCTCAACTTATAATTTTTAACTTTTTTTTATATAAAGTAAGAAAATACCTCACAAACTTCTGTGGTACTTTTCAGAACTTTACTGACACATGGAGGGGCATAATCGAAAGGGGCGCCCAAGTTTTCCTGAGGACGTCCTCACAGGACATCCTGGCAAAGGGGCGGGGAATCCCGTATTATCGAAACAAGATGGGCGTCCATCTTTCATTTCGATAATATGGTCGGGGACGCCCAAATCTTGACATTTAGGTCATCCCTAGAGATGGTCGTCCTTAGACTTGGTCGTTTCTGATTTTTGGCGATAATGGAAACTAAGGACACCCATCTCAGAAACGACCAAATGCAAGGCCTTTGGTCGTGGGAGGAGCTAGCATTCGTAGTGCATTGGTCCCCCTGACATGCCAGGACGCCAACCGGGCACCCTAGGGGGCACTGCAGTGGACTTCAAAAAAAGCTCCCAGGTACATAGCTCCCTTACCTTGTGTGCTGAGCCTCCCAAAACCCACTACCCACCACTGTACACCACTACCTTATGGGTGAAGGGGGCACCTAAATGTGGGTACAGTGGGTTTCTGGTGGGTTTTGAAAGGCTCACATTTACCACCACAAGTGTAACAGGTAGGGGAGATGGGCCTGAGTCTGCCTGCCTGAAGTGCACTGCACCCAATAAAACTACTCCAGGGACCTGCATACTGCTGTCATGGAGCTGGGTATGATATTTTGAGGCTGGCATAGAGGCTAGCAAAAAATATTTAAAAAACATTTTTTGAGGGTGGGAGGGGTTTAGTGACCACTGGGGGAGTAAGGGAAGGTCATCCCCGATTACCTCCGGTGGTGATCTGGTCAGTTTGGACACCTTTTTGTGGCTTGGGTGTAAGAAAAAATGGACCATTTAAAGACGTCCAAGTGTTCGTCAGGGACTCCCTTTTTTTTCCATTATGGGTTGAGGACGCCCATGTGTTAGGCATACTCAAGTTCCGCCTTCACTATGCCTCCGACATGCCCCCGGGAACTTTGGTCGTCCCCGTGACGGAAAGCACTAGGGGACGCCCAAAATCGGCTTTCCATTATACCGATTTGGGCGACCCTGTGAGAAGGACAGCCATCTTCTGATTTGTGTCGAAAGATGGGTGTCCTTCTCTTTCAAAAATAAGCCTGATAGGCATCCTTTTACTAAGCTGCAGGAAAAAGGGCCCTGCGCTAGCAGCTGGGGCCATTTATCCTACATGCCAGGGCCCTTTTTACCACAGTGGGTAAAAAGCCTCCCAAAAAATGGCCATGCGACAAGTTAACTCTCACTGCATGGCCATACAGCGAGGAGTACTTACCACCACCCATTGAGGTGGCAGTAAGGGCTCCAGCAGTAATCCAGCAGTAACCGGGCAGTGCACTGTGATGATCGATTACCACCGGGTTAGCACCACACTATAAAAATGTTTTATGGCAGCCGCATTGGACTGGCAGTAGTTCAAAGTTAGAGTGCGGTAAAGTCACGTTGAGCTTTGTAAAAGGGTCCCATAGTATCCACAGTATAACCACTCATCATTGGCCAAAAGCCTCCAATTTTTCATCACTTACCCCCTGATTACAAAGCCGCGCTAGCAGCTGCCTGTACAATAATGTTGACACAACACATTCACTTTGAATGGACTGTGTTGTCGTTGCCGCAGGGCAGCCACTAGCGTGGCTTTGTAAACAGGGGGGTTAATATTTTTACTGCATATAATTTTCAAATTTTCTTAATTGGTGTCCATAAAACTGTCCCAATGTGCAAAGCAAGAGCATAAAAAGAGAATAACTGGAAGCACTCCATAGCCTTTTCAAGGGAAAAACAGCACTGCACTACTGGCTGTACTCCACTGTCATTTGTGTTTGAAAGCCCATCTCTTTAACATTGCTTTTGACTCGTAACCACTTGTAACCACTCGCCTCCACCTACCCTCCTCTCCTCCTTCCTGTACACATTAATTGATTTGATTTGCTTACTTTATTTTTGTCTATTAGATTGTAAGCTCTTTGAGCAGGGACTGTCTTTCTTCTATGTTTGTGTAGTGCTGCGTACGCCTTGTACCACTATAAAAATGCTAAATAGTAGTAGTAGTAGTAGAAATGGTGTGCAATATTCATACAAATATTACACCATGCTTCAGGATCATACCACCATCTTGGATCATATTTGCAGTATTTTTAATGATACCTTCTACTGTAAATAAAAAAGGTGGATCTTAAAACCGGACGAGAGGATAAGATTCTGAATTAACACTGTTTTTTTTTTGTTACATTTGTACCCCACGCTTTCCCACTCATGGCAGGCTCAATGTGGCTTACATGGGGCAATGGAGGGTTAAGTGACTTGCCCAGAGTCACAAGGAGCTGTCTGTGCCTGAAGTGGGAATCAAACTCAGTTCCTCAGTTCCCCAGGACCAAAGTCCACCACCCTAACCACTAGGCCACTCCTCCGCAAAGACCTACAATTCAACAAACCAATTTGAAGATGTTGTTTGGAAAAAGAGAATTAGGCTTCAAGAGGGCATGTGGTAGGAGGCTATTCTATAAAGGAATGTAGGCACCTACTTTCTTTTATACGATACTAACATAACCAGGTATGAAGTCACCTAATATTTAGGTGTATGCACTTATGCCAGCCATCGAGCTGGTGTAAGTGCAAACACCTAAATGTAGCAGGAACACACATAACCTACAGTATTCTGTAAGTTAGATGTATAACTGGGAGCCCCGCTTATGCAACTAACCTATTCACTGATCCCTTCCAGCTTACTTTCAATCATTGGCTCTGAAAAAACCTCCAAACACTGTCCTTTCAATAAAGTCTTTGGGCCCTGTTTACTAAGCTGCACTAGTATTTTTAGTGTGCGCTAAAATTAGTGTTTGCTAAACGCAAGAGTTGCCCATATGTTCCTAAAGGTAGCGTTTAGTGCCTGCTAATCATTTGCGCGCACTAAAAACGCTAGTGCACCCTTAGCGCGCCTTAGTAAACAGGGCACTTTATTTTTTTTATGTTTTCTTTATCTTTTCTTTGTCTTTTCAGTAAACTATCTGTCTTCAAGATTCCTCAATGAACACAATAAATTTCAATCATATACGAACACAGGAAAAGAAACACTTAACTCTAAAATGGATGATCCCAATGATGATATGACTGAAATTGTGTTCATTGAGGAATTTTTCATCTATATGGCCGGCGCCGCAAAGAGCGGTCCCGAACTGTATTATCGAAAAAGATGACCAGCCATCTTTCATTTTGATAATATGGTTGGGGCCGGCCAAATGTCAGAGATGTTTGAGATGGCCGGCATCGGTTTCCATTATCAGCGAAAACCGATGCCGGCCATCTCAAACCCGGCCAAATCCAAGGTCGTGGGAGGAATCAGCATTTGTAGTGCACTGGTCCCCCTGACATGCCAGGACACCAACCGGGCACCCTAGGGGGCACTGCAGTGGACTTCAAAAATTGCTCCCAGGTGCATACCTCCCTTACCTTGTGTGCTGAGCCCCCCCAAATCCCTCCAAAAAGCCACTCCCCACAACTCTACACCATTACCATAGCCCTTATGGGTGAAGGGGGCACCTACATGTGGGTACAGTGGGTTTTGGGGGGGTTGGAGGGCTCCCATTTACCACCACAAGTGTAACAGGTGGGGGGATGGGCCTGGGTCCACCTGCCTGAAGTGCACTGCACCCACAAAAACTGCTCCAGGGACCTGCATACTGCTGTCAGGGAGCTGGGTATGACATTTCAGGCTGGCAAAGAAGCTGGCAAAACAGGGTCTTTTTGGGGTGGGAGGGGGTTGGTGACCACTGGGAGAGTAAGGGGAGGTCATCCCCGATTCCCTCCGGTGGTCATCTGGTCAATTGGGGCACTTTTTTGAGGCTAACGCACAACTGAAAAAATTAAGGATGATCTAATGACGATTTGCACCACAACCATTTTTCAAATGAAGAAGGAACACTGAATTTCTATGGGTGTGAGCTGCAGTAATATCTGATGATCCCCTTAAAAAACTATACATTTTGATATTACTCATGGAGAAAATTGATTGTTGAAGAATGAATGTTTGGGACACCACGTATGTTATATCATATGAATATTATGGCATCTACACGGTTAGCATGGGCTACAAATGCAAACGCACCTCTACCAAAGGACCCTGTTTACTAAGCTGTGCTAAGGGCACACTAGCATTTAGCGTGCTAATTTTAGCTTATGCTAAAAACACTAGCGCACCTTAGTAAACAGGACCCTAAAATAGTTTAAACAATAAAACAACCCCAACACAGAAACCATAGCCATGAATCATCTCAAACCTTTTAAAAAAAAAAACACCCTACATTCTCACTAAATCCTTAATAGTTTCTGGAAAAGACAGCTGTCTGCCTCAGAAAGCCTCAACGGGGAGTATCTCTGGATGCAGTATTATTAATAAAATATATTTTAACATTTATATTCTACAATTATTTTATGTTATCATGACTCCTACATTTCAGTTACAGTTGTCCACTGATGATCTTCCAATGTATTGCCCCCTGGAAGAAAATCCTGCAGACTTAGTTGTGGCTATCAATGACTGTTTGCTTTTGTAGACTGGATGGAGGCCAATAAGCTATACTTTAATCCCTCAAAGATGGAGATTCTCTACACTGGTAAAATCACAAGCACTGCTGGAGATTTACAGATTAAGCTGCAAGGGGTGACTTTTTTCAGTTAAGTCTCACACTAGGGGTAGTCTTGCAACAGCCTCCCAGTGGAGGTATCTGAATTTCAAAAAAAAAGCATGGGACTAGCACAGAAGATTGCTAATAGAGAGAAAAAGATTATAGAGCTTGTAGAGTGGGGTTTATATATTGATTATTTATTTTTCTCATTTCTAGCCCACCTATTAATTAGGTAGGTAAGAATTAAAACATACACAAGAAAAAAAAACATATCCATAACAGACAGCCTGCTCATACTCAATACATCACACAGTCTACTGTTTCATCTCAACATGAAAATGCTTACAAGAACATATATATTTTCAATTGGGGTTGTTGTTTTTTTTTTTGCTGTCACCTTATTTGTTTCTATACGAAATTTAGAACAGTGTATTTCTTGGGTGGTCAGAAGGACCTCATATAAGCTTGTATGGTATGATTACTTAAGCTCTATTGAATCAGTTCACAATGAAAGACCATTCTGCAATTGCTAGTGTTAGCTCGGGTAGACTACTGTAACTTGTTTTTGGATCTCCATTTGTGGAACCTGCGTATATTATAAATAATTTAGAATACTACTGTCCGTCTGGTTTCTAACCATAATTTCAGGGACCTATTTCCCCTATCCTTCCTATTACCCTTCCCCTTCACTGTCTGCCTAAAGTGTTTATAATAAGGTATAAAATTGTCTGCCTTTCATTTAGGAGATAATTCTATAAGGAGTCACCTAGTTGTAGACAGCAAGAAGTCATGTAAATGGCTATGTACATGTGTAAATGGACTTTTATTGAATACCGATTAGTAGAAAAGTACGCACCATAATTTGATATTGCATACTTTAGTTTGGTGAAGTGTGGATGGCGTACACAACTATAAGCATAAAGTAGAGAATTCGGGGGCCCTTTTACAAAGCGGCGGTAAGGCTATCGTGTGTGTAGAGTGCCAAATCGACACTACCGCTAAAGATATGTGTTTCTTGTAGTCATCTAGAAATAATTCTATAAGAAGGGTTGTGTACTTTAAGTAGTAAAGTGCACACCCACTTTGGGGTATTTTAATCATTTACATATGGATGTGGCAACATACATGCATAAATGACCTCTAACACAATACCAACTAATTGTAAAGTAAGCACTATAACATGATGGCATGTATTTTTCCAGTGAACATGTTTCAATAAAACATATTCCAATGCTATTCTATCAATTATAACCATTCAGTATAATTGATATAGCAACACACTGTTCAGAAAATGTCAGGAACTGTCAAACTATCGTTTATCATTTATAATTTAATATATTGCTTTCTTTGTAGACAAACCAGTGGTTTACAATTAAAACTACCAAAGTAAAAAGTATCAAATAATTCTCTTCAGAAATCTCAGCTGATGACGCATTTCAAATTAGGTAACTCAGCCTTATGACTCACCAAAAGCATCATAGGTATCAATTTTAATTAGCAACTTTAATTGTACATTTTGAAAATATTTGTTAACATTATTTAGAAAATAAGTTGACTAGAAATATTTTCACAAAATGTGATAATTTGACAGGTATCCTGACACTCTTTGAAGAGTGTGTTGCTGTATCAATTATATTGAATGGTTATAAATTGATGGAGTAGTGTTGGAATATGTTTTATTGATATATAGTGATCTCCACTGTATAAGATTGGACACAATCAATAGTGAACATGTATTGGACAGAGCACAAAAGTAAGAAAATATGAGCATAACAATAGCCATATTGGGTCAGACCATTGGTCTATCTTGCCCAGTGTCCTGCTTTCTGAGAAATTCTGAGAGAGAACATTTCTCCGGTAAGTGCCATTATTTTGCTCTGTGCTTGGTAAAGATTGGGTTTAAAAGAGGAATTACTGAATATTGATAAACATAGAATTAAAAAAAAACCTTTATTAACTAGGCTCCATATGCTTTCCCCCATAGTTTTAAAACTTGAATTTTCTGCCACAGCATTAATAGATAGACTCTAGAAGGAACAGCAGGGCCAAGTTCAGTCTTAGAAAAAAAATAAAAGAAAGAAGCAAGCATTTCCGTAGTGTACAACCCTTTTCCCCATAGTTTTAAACTGAAACTTTCTCTTGAGGTAGAAACTTAACAGCCAAGAGTATTAGAAAGGATAATAGCAAGGCTCAAACTGTCCTAAAAGAAAGTTATTTTCTGTTCTTCGCCTACTGACCTGAATTAGGTGTTAATTAAGTTATGAGGAAGTAGAATATTTGCAAAGGTTACTAAGGGCAATCTGATTACTGGGCTAGATTCAAACAGTTTGTTTGAAGCAGTCTCCTTAGAATCCAAACTATATAGAGAGGAAATATTCCACTTAACTTGCTTTCTGAGAAGTTCTCAGAGTAGAGGACATTATTTTGCTCTGCGCCTGGTAACTTAAAGATTAGGTTTAAAAGAGGAATTGTAGGATACTGATAAACACAGTTAGAATTTAAACAAACAAAAAAAAAAGAAGCAAACTTTATTAGCTAGTCTCCATACCCTTTCCATCATAGTTTTAAAACTTGAATTTTCTGCCACAGCATTAACAGATAGACTATAGAAGGACTAACCAGAAGTGAATATTCTGGGGTAACCTTAAAGACAGTGTCAACCATTTTAAAGCAGCGCTGATTGCGAAGTTTAAATATTGACAGGTCTCCACAGGATCTCAAAAGTCTAAGAGTTTTTCTAAGGTGAAATCAGGCAAACATAAGTTATATTAGTTTCATCTTTTTTTTTAATTGAATTATTTTATGATTTTTATTAATTGTGCCACTAGTTACACTAGCCTGGTTAACTGATGGTGTATGAACATTACCTAAATCTTGCAATTAAAGCAGTTGTTTACAAATAAATAGACTTAATTCCAGACCTACTTTAAATTTAGCAGTTATTAAGGGAATTTCTTCAATTCTGTTCAGAATATGAATCCTAACCCTTCCAAACTATTTGGTTGTTATTTCACTTTGTGAAATGTAGAAATATCCATACATTGGGGTAAGAGGAGTACCTCAGTAAGTGGTATGAGAAGAGCTATCTCAAGTATGATGCAAGAAGTTACAGTATCTATTTTTAAGTTAAAGATAATTTGAAATCCTTTTCATGCAAGCTAATCTCACCACTTAATGCTGGTATCAAAATGTATGCCAAAAGTCCAGCAAGTAGGTTAGCTAATATGCTCTCTCAATTAATTCACCTAAATCACATGAGTTTCATTATGAACAGACATCCCATGACTAATCTGCTTTGACTGCATCTTCAGATTCCTTTTCTTCCCCATTTCCTTTCTTTCAGGTTTTCATTTCTCAACGTTCTTCTGCTTTTCCCTCCCTCCTTTATGACTCTGTCCTCTGTACTCCTACCTTTAGATTCATCTCTTTTCCACTTTTCTCCACCCCCCAGTTTCCCTCTTTTTCCTAAGATTAATCACCTATCTCATGAATGAGTCGTATACACCAGCCATTGCTTGGCTGTATAATATCATCGTTATTTTATTGCTACTCATATCATTGACACTCATATTTGCAGCCAGTCAACCAACCATACCTTCAACTTTAAAATCTATTAATAAAACCTCATCACTCTTCTCAAATTGGAATTAAATTTAGCCACAACTTTATTAAACACGTGGAGGGGCATAATGGAACAGAAACGCCTATCTCCATGGGCGTTAATCTCCGAGAACGGGTCCGTGAAGGGGCGGACCAAACTGTATTAACGAAAAAAATAGACGCCCATGTTTTATTCGCCAATGTGTGAGCTGGGCGTTTTTGCTTTTCAGCGATAACGGAAAATGAAAGCGCCCAGCTCAAAAACGAATAACTCCAAGGCATTTGTTCGTGGGAGGGGCCAGGATTCGTAGTGCACTGGTCCCCCTCACATGCCAGGACACCAACCGGGCACCCTAGGGGGCACTTTTACAAAAACAAAAAAACAGGTAAAAGAGCTCCCAGGTGCATAGCACCCTTCCATTGTGTGTTGAGCCCCCCCAAATCCCCCTCAAAACCCACTGCCCACAAGTCTACACCATTACTATAGCCCTAAGGGGTGAAGGGGGGCACCTACATGTGGGTACAGTGGGTTTGGGGGGGTTGGACGACTAATAAGCATTAAGCAGCACAATTGTAACAGGTAGGGGGGATCGGCCTGGGTCCACCTGCCTGACGTCCACTGCACCCCCTAACAACTGCTCCAGGGACCTGCATACTGCTGCCTGGGAGGAGGGTATGACATTTGAGGGTGAAAATAAAAAGTTGTGAAACATCATTTTTTTGTGGTGGGAGGGGGTTAGTGACCACTGGGGGAGTCAGGGGAGGTCATCCCCGATTCCCTCCAGTGGTCATCTGGTCATTTAGGGCACTTTTTGGGGCCTTATTTGTGAAAAAACAGGGTCCAGGAAAAGTGCCCTAAATTCTAGCTACAAACGCATCCATTATCGGCGAAGGGCGGCCCATCTCTGTTCGGGTGATAACCACGCCCCAGTTCCGCCTTCGACACGCCTTCGACACGCCCCCGTCCACTTTGTCCGCATCCGCGACGGAGTGCAGTTGAAAGCGTCCCAAATTCGGCTTTTGATTATACCGCGTTCTTCGTTTTTGTGAGATAAACGCCCATCTCCCGATTTAGGTCGGAACTTGGGCGTTTTTCTCGTTCGATTATAAGCTGGATAAACTCATTTACATTAATATAATAAAATAATATAATATAATAAAATAATAACCCATACAATTTAATCTTACAATACAATACTTGAATCTCCAGAGTGGCTTGTAACAATTCAGAGCCATTCAGTATCAAGACTAACTCTCTTCATTTGCCAGATTTCCCCCCTTCTTCTGTCCATATGACTTATGGTATCGTCAAGCCATACTTCACTTCTGGAGGTGCCGCCCATGAGTTACCCTTATCCATCAAACATCTCATTCCCATAAAACGTTACATTAGCCACATCTGGTGCCTCCTTATCCACATATACCAGGTAAACCCCAAAAGCTGTGACTGACCCCCCCCCCCCAACCCTACACTATCAATCTCCCCAATAATCTCAAAACTCCATCCCAAGGACCTTGAAAAAACATAATCCCGCAAACACAACCAGACAACCACAACAATACAAAGTTCAAAAACAACACTACAAAGAATGTGGGGAGGATTGGGGACACGAAAATTCCTAAATTATCACAACTACCCTTACTCGATCCTATCCACCCGCTAATAAACCTAAGTCCACCAAAAACTCATGTATCTTTTGCGAGCCCTTCACTACACTCTATAATCAGAAGTTATTTCCACCAATCAACACTCCACTCACTGTTGCTATCAGTCTAACTTTTTTCCCCTGAACCCTTTAATCTTTCCTTATCTCACTCATCCTCACCCCCCCCCCCCACACACACACACACATACACACACATTCACCTACAAGTTTCCCACCCACCCCCATACCCCTATAACTTCTTCTAAACAATCCTGTCTAGCTATCTCAGTCAATGTTATTAACCCCCAGTGTAACCTGGGGGTCTCCTAATGCCTGTATCTTCTTCTGACATATATATTTATGGAACTCCTCCATCTTTTACATTTCTTGGCTATTTTTGTTTACCAAATATATGGCCATACACTTGAATATCATAGAAACAGTTGGTTTTTGCCATCTTATTTCCCCAATCTATCTAAATATCTCAGGATTTTTTTTTAATATCTTTTGGTTTGCATCTTGTTACTAGTTGTAGAGAGATCTGCAAAAATTGCTATTTGTAAGATATTATACTGTAGACACAATGTAAATCTGCAGTACTCTACTTTTCAATGTTGATTACTCAGAGTCTATACCATTTATCACATTGTTTCCCCACCCTCCAACCAGTTTATATCTTTTTAATCTAGATCAAGTCATGAGAAGTTTTATGGCAAATGTCACCTGTAAAATAAATGCCTTACTAAAGTACAGATATAGTATATAGCAGTATTTTAGCTGATGACTTGCCAGTGTAGTTCAAGGCAAGTTATATCCAGGTACTGTAGATATTTCGCCATCCCCAAAGGGCTTACAATCTAAGCTTGTACTTAAGGCAATGGGGGATTAAACAACTTACCCAAGATCACAAAGAACAGAAGTTGGATTTGAACTGTGGTTTTTCTGGTTTGTAGCCTGCTGCTCTAAACACTAGACTACTCCCCCATTGAAGTTCTGTGTTTAAAAAAATGCAAAGATATACTAGGTTAGTTTCACCAGACCTGTTAGTACTAAGCTCATGATATATCTCTTCATAATTCTTTTAAAGGATTATCTATTTTTTTTATTAATAGTTTCTGGTATTTCTAGGGTTTCAATATGAGATTCAATTGTCTAGAATTGCCAAAGTCTTTTAATTCTTTGTATTTAGCAGTCACATCTTCTTTTCTCCACTTCTCTAGTACTATTCCCATCCTCATTCCCTATAAGTAAAATAACTGTTACTGAACTTTAATATCTGCTCAGTGAAACCATTCATTTTGGGTATCTTATTACATTTGTAATAGTTTTTTTTTACATATTTAAGAAGACTAATGATAATGATCTCTTGCTCATTCTATATTTACGTTCCCATCCTCTGCACTTTCAAGACGAACATCAATGAGGATCAAAATTACTGAAGTAGTTTTCCCCCTTTGAAGTCGAGTATACTTGTAACACAGTCTTGTTCCACTACAATCCCAATAGAAAGATTTCTTTTCCCCATCAAAACAAGCATAACACGCAGGAAATCCACACTACAATCGCTGGCGGATCATTCAATAGCTTTGTGTTAGTCTCTACATGATATCATGTTTCACCTATGATAGCGACCTCAGAAGACTAAACTCACAATATTATTTCAAAATGTTGCCTCAGACATGACAAAAAATCCCCTGAGCTCAATGTTCCTCCTGTGGCAAGAATTTCCACTTTGGTAACGTCTGAAGTAAAAGTTTGAAAGAATATTGTGTCTCCTGAAGACGCCATCATAGGCAAAACATGATATTGTGTAGAGACTTATAAAAAGCTGTAGAATGATCCGCCGGTGATTGTAGTGTGGATTTCCTGCATGTTATGTTTGTTTTCATGAGAAGAAGAACTCATTCTATTGGGATTGTAGTAGAACAAGAATGTGTGACAAGTATACTCAGCTTCAAAGGGGAAAAAAAACTTCTTCAGTTATTTTGATCCTCATTGATGGTTGTCTTGAGAAGATATCTGTGAGATTGGATAAAAATTGTTTTAAAGGCACAATTAAGAGCAGTATAAGACTGATATCTTGAAGTCTGGTACAGTGTGATATCAATTCAGAATAATGAATCTACAATTCAGCAGCTAGTCCCTTCAATCAGCTTAAAGATTAATGAGTAATTTGTATTAGATGATATTCAATGATTCATTTGTATTAGTATCTAGAATTCTTGATAATTGTTTGATTAGATAGCCCGTAAGAGGTATTAGTGAATATCCATGAGAAATTTCCATGCTTATTGCCTTTATTGTATGCAAATGTCTCTCATGGATATTAATCAGGGATACAGTATCCTGAAAACTTACTGGCAGCCCCAAGAACTGGGAGTGAAAGCCAAGGTTCTAGGGAATGGGCCAAAATATTATTTGACATTACATCCTAACTTGAGAAACCATTTTTATTCTATGAACAGCTCCTTAGATAGTAGAATTCTAGAGATTTCTACATTCTTGAATAGTAACACACAATAACAGTTGTGATGTACATGATAGGATTTCTAAACTGTTTGGGGATTGTACTTTATTTATTTATTTGCAGCATTTGTATCCCACATTTTCCCACCTATTTGCAGGCTCAATGTGGCTTACATTTGCCGTAATGGCGGTTGCCATTTCCAGGTAACAGGATTACAAATGGTGTTGTGTTAAGGTACATACATACATGTTAACCTAGATGGAACATGACATACGTGGAACAGATCATGGTGTGTATATATATATATATATATATATATATATATATATATATATATATATATATATATACACCGTGTGCATACATACATGGTAAAGAATAATACATTATGGTATTGCATGATGGTTCCTGGGTAATAATTGGATTATATCATACATTAGGTCATCAACTATGGAGAGACCACGTTTGACACAAGGATTGTAGTAATAATGTTTGTTCATTAATGGCAAAGAGGTTAATCAGTCAAGTGATAGGATTTCGGTTGTGTCTAGGTCGTATATAGTCTTATTATTTAGTATTTAAGATGGATGTTTATGGTACACCTTCTTGAACAGATCTGTTTTCAATAACCTTCGGAAGATATAGTTAGGTCTTGCGTTGTTTTTATGACCTTTGGTAGTGCGTTCCATAGCTGGGTACAAATGTATGAGAAACTGGTCGCGTGTATGGATTTATATTTTAATCCTTTGCAGTTAGGGTAGTGGAAATTAAGGAATGTGAGTGCTGATCTTTTTGCATTCATGGTAGGCAAGTCTATAAGGTCTGACATGTAGGTTGGGGCTTCATTTTAACTAGTATTAATCAGAAAGCTAAGGATCAGTCTGACAATTGTAGCCAGTGGGCTATGAGCATCATAGAAGGAAATGACCATCAAAAATAAAAAGATATTGAAAATCTAACCCTGTGAAGGTCATATTTGTCCATGTAAAATCAGTATTCTTAGTATTTTTAAAGAAGATATGCACATTTTTGTACCCATCAAACACTTAATAAAGGATGGCTCCTCTAGGCAATTTGCAAACTATAGTTTCATCTAGATATATGTCAGTGTAAATCAGGAACCTTCCGCTCACAGTTTTTCTAAACAAGTATGCCATAATCTTTGCTAGCCCTGTTTCTGTCAAACCCTAATAAATCTACCACATTGCACTGTCTTCTCTGAAACCAGTCAAATTCACAAATGCTTTAAAGGTACAGAAAAATGTACATGATGTACAAATGACAAGTCCATCATCTCGGTATGAGTCAGTAATCTTGTTTACATGAAGTACGTATTTCATTTTAATAGATCTTTAATTCACAATAAAAAGTCATGTGCAAAAGTTCTTACTATAGCTTCACTTTTGGTCTATCAGGTTTTCTTTATATATTGCATATGCAAAAAAAAAGGTACCTATATAGTAGCATAAATGTTTTTCAGATGGGCCTATGAGAACAGGCCATTCAATTTCCTTTGAGTTTTGCAATTTTACTTCACTTATATTCTGCACTCATATAAAAATTATAAATCTGCACTCTAGATTGTTGAATGGTACATGCTTGAAATCCATTAAGATATGTGGAGACTCATTTTCAAAGCACATAGACTTACAAAGTTACATATGTTACTGTGGGGCTCATTTTCCAAAGAGAAAAATGTCTAAAAAGTGTCATAAAGCATAATTTGGATGGATTTCTACACAAAACATCCAAATTGGTGTTTTTGAAACCTGTTTTATAGACGTCTATTTATGCATTTCGTCTGCAGTGCATCCAAATCACAAGGTAGTGTGTTGGGGGCATGTCAAAGGTGGGATTAGGGCATAATGGAACAAAACGAAAATGTCTGAGGTGAAAAAATGTTTTGATCTAGACCCGTTTTTCTAATTAATATGACACAAAAAGGTGCCCTAAATGACCAGATGACCACTGGATGGATTCAGGGATTATCCCTCTTACTCCCTCTGTGGTTAGTGACACCATCCTACTCCCCAAAATGTGAATAAAACTAGTACTCACTAATCTCTATGATAATCTCAGATGTTATAGCCAGGTTCATTAAAGCAATATGTAGGTCCTTGGAGTTGTCTAGTAGTGGGTGCAGTGCACTGTACAAAGGTGAAACCAGGCCCATACCTGCCCCTAACTATTACACTTGTGGTGGAAACTGTGAGCTCACCAGAAGCCTACTTTACCCACATATAGGTGCCCCCTTCATCCATAAGAGTAGTGTACAGTTGGGGGTAGTGGGTTTTGAGTGGGTTTTGGAGGGCTCAGCAGACAAGGGAGAAACAATGAGATGTATCTAGGAGCATTTATATGAAGTCCAAACTGCCCCCTAGGGTGCCCCATTGCTCTCTTGGGATTTCTGGGAGATGTCTGCTACAAATGCTGTCCCCTCCTACATCCCAATGGCTTGATTTTGTGCATTTTTAACTTGTGCATTTTTTGTCAAAAATGTCCTTAAAAAAATAAATGCACAAAGCACAAAACCTTGGGCATTTAGGGGTAATTCTATATATTCAGCTTATTTTTGAAAGAGATCGCCGGCCATCTTCCGACACAAATCGGGAGATGGCCGGCCATCTCCTGATCCCGGCCAAATCGGTATAATCGAAAGCTGATTTTGGCCGGTGCCAACTGCTTTCCGTCGCAGAGCTGGCAAAACTTCAAGGGGGCGTTTCGCAGGGTACAGAAGGCAGGATGGGGGCGGGACAGGGGCGTGGTTATGAGATGGTAGGCTTTGCCCGATAATGGAAAAAATATGGCCGGCTCTGATGAGCATTTCGCCGGTTTCACTTGGTCCATTTATTTTTATGACCAAGCCTCAAAAAAGTGCCCCAATTGACCAGATGACCACCAGAGGGAATCGGGGATGACCTCCCCCTACTCCCCCAGTGGTCACCAACCCCTTCCCACCCAAAAAAAAAAGTTCTACACATTTTTTACCAGCCTCTATGCCAGCTTCAAATGTCATACCCAGCTCCCTGACAGCAGTATGCAGGTACCTGGAGCAGTTTTTTGTGGGTGCAGTGCACTTCAGGCAGGTGGA
This sequence comes from Microcaecilia unicolor, assembly GCF_901765095.1. NCBI lineage: Eukaryota > Metazoa > Chordata > Amphibia > Gymnophiona > Siphonopidae > Microcaecilia > Microcaecilia unicolor. The sequence continues at coordinate 521,193,998 of NC_044031.1, forward strand.
TCCAGGCCCATCCCCCCCTACCTGTTACACTTGTGGTGGTAAATGGGAGCCCTCCAAACCCTCCCAAAACCCACTGTACCCACACGTAGGTGCCCCTTCACCCCTTTAGGGATGTGGTAGTGGTCTAGAGTTGTGGGGAGTGGGTTTTGGGGGGATTTGGGGGGCTCAGCACCCAAGGGAAGGGAGCTATGCACCTGGGATCAATTTTTTTTTAGAAGTGCCCCCTAGGGTGCCCAGTTGGTGTCCTGGCATGTCAGGGATACCAGTACACTACAAATGCTAGCTCCTCCCATGACCAAATACCTTGCATTTCGCTGGGTTTGAGATGGCTGGGCCCGGTTTCCATTATGGCCAAAAACCAAAGCCAGCCATCTCTAAAACCTGGCGATCTCAATATTTGACCTAAATTTAACCGTATTATCGAAAGAAAAGTTGGCCAGCCATCTTTTTCGAAAATACGGTTGGCTCCACCATTTACTGAGCCGGTCACAGAGATGGCCGGCTCCGTTCGATTATGCCCCTCTATGGCACCTAAAAAATTGGTACTAAAATCAGTGCCAACTAAGCATATTCTGTAATCAGTGCCTAGATTTAGGTGCCGATTATAAAATACGCTAATTGGATATTTCAGCACCTAAATCTATGCACATCCATTTACACCAAAGAAATGTGGCATAAATCCCAGTACATAGATTTAGGCACACTGGGCCATATTCTATAACTAGGTGTGTAAATTTCAGAACACCCACAAAACGCCCATTTCCCTGCCCATAACCATTCCCCTTTTTGCCTGCGCACATTAGAAGTTCGGCGTACCTCGTTTAGCAAGGTCTTTGTCAAAATTCTAATCCAGGGGTTAGTGCAAAATGGCCGAAGTCTAGCTTTGACTCACTATCGAAAATGCCCCTCCATGTAACTTTGTATATCTATGTGCTTTGAAAATCAGCACTTTAATTTTTAATTTTTCATTACCTTATAGAATGCATAGCTCTAAGATATAAACATTCTCTTTTTTGTTTTCCTTCTGTTGGAATTATGGGTTATAGTTTTGGATTTATTGAATGGATTCTCCACTCCCTTAGGATGTAAAATGTATAGAAATATATGTGCATTACTAAAGAAAAAAAAACTAAATTTATTATTTCTCCATATCATGTTCTTCTTTGCAGTAAAGCCTTTAATTCAACACAGAGCTAGTATGAGATGGTGCCAATTTCCAGGTCTGAATGTGTGACAAATGCTGAAAGTGGCACAAGATTAATACATTATTTTGAAGTGCAGATTTTAAAATACTTTTTTGTAATGTGCCCAAATCAAAATTTGAAAATACTGAAATGTTGAACAGCATATGATATTGGTATATTTCTCCGTAGCTTAAGATGGAAAGCAGGAATATTCAACAGCAAAAAAACATAAAAGTTAAGGCTCATTTAACAACTTGTAAGGAAAGCCCACTGTTTTAACAGTAGGCTGTATAACCTGGCTCAGCCATTTCAGGAGCGGGGGGGGGGGGGGGGGGGAGAAGCAGAAGGGGATTTAGAGTGGGAGGGAAGGTAGATGGAAGAGAGGTAGATACATGTGAGAAACGTGTTTTAATAGGGTGACTGAAAATAAAGTGAAGACATGAGAGACAGGTTGCTGGGGAAGACAGAGGACGGAAAGATGGGACAGGGCAAATGGGATTGGCTGAATTGGAGAGTGATTGTGATGGTTTTTGGTGGGCAGAGCTAATTTGTCGAGTGAAGGGAGTGGTGGGGAATGAGTGTATGGCAGGGTAGTGTGATGTGGAAAATTGAATCCCTCCTTTTCTGCCCCTGGTGTGTTGGGTGTGTGGGGTTTGTTTTGCTTGGGGTTGGGAGGGACAGGGGAGTTGGGGTGGGCCGGGCACAATGGAAGAAAATGGGTTTATAGCAAAGAAGGCCAGGTTGTGGGGCTGAAATGATTCTAGTGAAGTGACATACTAATTAGAGAGACTGAGTGTGATACTGCCTTGAGTGGAGGCATGGGTGGGTGTCACCACAACCCTCGATTGGGGTGTTTGATGCCAATGTTATTGTTGGGGAGATGGTAGGCTAGGTCAACACCGACTAGCCTAGGTTGGTGGAGGAAAGGTTATAGTTGGGAATGAAATTTTGGGATAAATCTTTGAACTTGAGTAGTTTAATTTATTTGTTAATAAAGCTGCAGCCACTTTTTATGCCAGCATTGCTGTAAAGTCTATTTTACTTGAGGTTACAAAGAAGATGCTTGTGTGTAATTAATTGCCAAGGTTCTGTTCCCTATATTTCATGCAGTGACTATTTCTATTTAGTATACATTTAGATTTTTTGTTCACACTTTTTCAAGTAGTAGCTCAAGGTGAGTTACATTCAGGTGCACTGGATATTTCTCTGAACCAGGAGGGCTCACAATCTAAGTTTGTACCTGAGGCAATGGAGGGTTAAGTGACTTGCCCAAGATCACAAGGAGCAGCAGTGGGATTTAAACTTGCCACCTCTGGATTGCAAGACCAGTGCTCTAACCACTAGGCCACTCCTCCACTACATTGTTAGAATATTAGAAAATTTCCTTTGGAACTTATTAAATGTTCCATCATGCATAAACATTATAGGGTCACTATTCAAAGGGGTTTACCCAGGAGGGAGAGGCCCCTGTATAGCATACCTGCTGAGCTGACTGGCTACCGATATTCAGCGGCATTTAACCTGGTAGTGCTACTGAATAATGGCACTAACCAGCCACTTCCTGACCAGCTAGGCTAGGGGTGGTCTGGGAATGGAGTTTAGGTGGAGCCACTACTTAGCCAGTTACAGCAATATTGAGTTCACTAAGAGGGGTATAATCGAACGTCGCCGGCTAAATAGATCGCCGGCAATCTATTTTGGCGGCAGCGCAACAGCTAGCCGGAACTGTATTATCGAAAAAGATGGCCGGCCATCTTTTTTTTTCGATAATACAGTTTAGCCCGGACAAATGCCAGAGTTCACTGGGTTTGAGATCGCCAGATTTGTTTTCAGCGATCATGGAAAAAAATGCCGGCCATCTCAAACCCGGCAAAATCCAAGGCATTTGGTCATGGGAGGCGCCAGCATTTGTAGTGCACTGGTCCCCCTCACATGCCAGGACACCAACCGGGCACCCTAGGGGGCACTTCTAAAAATGTTTAAAAAATACACAAATAGCTCCCAGGTGCATAGCTCCCTTACCTTGGGTGCTGAGCCCCACAAATCCCCCCAAACCCACTCCCCACAACTCTACACCATTACCATAGCCCTTATGGGTGAAGGGGGCACCTACATGTGGGTACAGTGGGTTTTGGGGGGGGTTGGAGGGCTCAACACTTAGCACCACAAGTGTAACAGGTAGGGGGGAGAATGGACCTGGGTCTGCCTGCCTGAAGTGCCCTGCACCCATTAAAAACTGCTCCAGGAACTTGCATACTGCTGTCAGGGAGCTGGGTATGACATTTGAGGCTGGCATACAGGCTGGTAAAAAAAGGTTTTTAATTTTATTTTTTTAGTGTGGGAGGGGGTTGGTGACCACTGGGTAACTATGGGGAGGTCATCCCCCATTCCCTCCGGTGGTCATCTGGTCAGTTGGGGCACCTTTTTGAAGCTTGGTCGTGAAAATAAAAGGACCAAGTAAACTCGGCGAAATACAGATTAAAGCAGCTTTTTTTCCATTATCCGCCAAAGCCAGCCATTTGGTAGCCACGCCCATACCCACCCATGTCTCGCCTTCGCTACGCCGCCGATACACCCCCTTGAACTGTCGCCGGCGAAGCAACGGGAAAGCGGCGATGGTGTCAAAAAAGGCGCTTTCGATTATACGGATTTCACTGCTTTTGAGAGATCGCCGGCCATCTCCCGATTTATGTCGAAAGATCGCCGGTGATCAGTTTCGAAAATAAGCCTGTAAGAGACCCTTTTACTAAGGCATGGTAGGCCTAACACAGGCTTACTAGGCAGTAAAAGGGCATGAGTAGCTATACTGGGTCAGACCAATAGTCCATCTAGCCCAGTATCCTGTCTCCAAACAGTTGCCAAGCCAGGTCACAAGTATCTGGCAGAAACCCAAATAGTAGCAGCATTCCATGCTACCAATCCCAGGGCAAGCAGTTGCTTCCCCAGGTCTGTCTCAATAGCAGACTATGGACTTTTCCTCCAGGAACTTGTCCAAACCTTTTTTAAACCCAGATACACTAACCGCTGTTACCACATCCTATGGCAAAGAGTTCCAAAGCTTGACTATTCATTGAGTGAAAAAATATTTCCTCCTATTTGTTTTTTAAAGTATTTCCATGTAACTTCCTGGAGTGTCCCCTAGTCGTTGTACTTTTAGAACGAGTAAAAAATTGATTTACTTCTACTCGTTCTACACCACTCCAGATTTTGTAGGCCTCAATCATAGGCGCCCCGTATAAGAGGCTTGGGGAGGCTAAGCCTCCCCAGCCCAATCGTCGACTTCCGCTTGTGGTGCAGCCCACCCTCCCACCCCGCGTATTTTCATCTTTTATTTCCGTGGCAGCGACGTCAATGAAGTAAAAGACTACAGGCTCGCCGCCAGCTTCTCCCTTCTCTCTGCTCTCGCGGAAACAGGAAATGCATCACGGGACACTGTGTGCAGAGAGAAGGGAGAAGCTGGCAGCAAGCCTGTAGTCTTTTTCTTCATTGACGTCGCTGCCACGGAGCGTATGGAGGTAAGCTCCGCCCCCTTTAGCCTCCCCAAACAGTTGGGCTACCGACCGTCTATGACCTCAATCATATCTCCCCTCATCCATCTCTTTTTCAAGCTAAAGAGCCCTAACCTCTTTAACCTTTCCTTGTCAGTGCGCACTACTCCCGTGGTAAAAAAATATTTTCTATTTTTTGCTGCAGGAGGCATGCCTGGGGGTGGAGAGTAGGTGTGCCTGCCCTAATCAAGTAGCATGGGCACATTACTATGTGCTACCTGATTAGCACAAGAGTAATACAGAAACCCTTAATAACTCCTAAATAGGTGACAGTAAGGGCTCCTGGTGGTAATGACTTGCTAATGGGGAAATTAACACCTGCCCATTAAAAAACCCAACCCTGGACATTTTTCAGCTGCACTAGAAAGTGGCTGGCGCATGTGGCAAATCCACGTGCTACTCACAGCAGCAGCCACATTCTAGCGTGGCTTAGTAAAAGGACCCCTGACTATGTAAGAGGATAAAGTTAGGGCAGCAAAAACACTGTCTTAACTTTATCTGCTGAGTTAACAAGGCCCCAGCCTGAATATTGACCATCCTGATTAACTTCTGAGTTGCCGTACTAACCTGGATATTCAATGCCAGAGGCCGGTCATGCTCAACATTGACAAGTCAGGGTTAATTCAGTCCATGGCTGAGCAGATTACAAACCAGTTACCACTGTAGGCTAGATATCGGGATCTATAGACATAGATGGGAAATATCCTGCCAGTCATTTCAGGATACCCTCAATCAATATGCATGAGGTAGATTTGTGTGCAGTAGAGGCAATGCATGCAAATTTATCTCATGCATATTCATTTTGATATCATGAAAACTTTACCGGCTGGGTTTGTCCAGAGGACTGGGTTGAGAGAACCCCTGATATATATATATGGAGAGAGAGAGAGAGAGACATATAGGAAAGGAAAAATATCTGTGACAAAGAAAGAACAGAATGATTGTGGAAAATGTTTAATTTTGAAAGAAATAATTGTGAAAACTAATAGCCAGGCAAACGTTTGCTTTCTCTTTTCTAAATGGGATTAAAACATTTTTTTATTTTTTGCACTCCGTTAAGACTTGCTTTAACATTATAATTATCTTGGGTTATACAACAGCTTTCCATACTCTCATACATGTGTTTGAATAGTCCACCTATTTTGTTTGTGCTTAAATTATATCAGGATAATAGCATTGTTAAATATGCTCATTGTTACTCACCATTTCCTAACCTTATGGTACGCTTAAAATTCAAGAGGAAGCGCACACTGGTTGCATTTCTCAGTCACCCAATCTCCCTTTCACATATCTGTTCATGTTGACAGACTATGTCATAATACATCACCAGAAAGATCAGCACATAAGAACAAATATGCATTGCCTGACAGCCAGGAGAAAACCGATTCCACTATAAAATTAGCAAAAATATGCCATCATTTCTCTACCAATCAGAAGACAACAGACACAAAAATATAATAAAACCTAAACCAAGTTATTATGCTAAGGATGTATCAGATTTTATTTGCTTTTTTTTTGGCTCACAGAAAGGATTAAAGAATTCTTACATATCAGAGAATTCAAAATCATCCCTGGCAAACATATTTGCCAAATTGTTTTCTTTTCTTTCTTTTCTAAGTTCTGCTTCAGTTAGTGAGGACTTAATTTACAGTTGATTTGATGCTTCATTATTTTCAGAGATTTGATTTTAATATGTCAAACTTATAACTACCAAGTGTATTGTTTCCTAGCACAATGCATGTGCTCCTATTGTAATCACTGCTGAAGGCGGGGGGGGGGGGGGGGGGTCAGGGGCATGTTAAAATAAATTTGCATTTCGATATTTTTAAGCAATCCCTTCCAACCACTTGAGATATTATCATATTTAGCTTGATAACCAATGCAGTACTACTTCACTTCAAATTTAGCAATACCTGAAATAAATAATGTCTTTTGCAGCCTGCGGCAACATCTGCCAGTTATGCATTAATTCCGTCCCTATTTGAGCACACTAACATATTCACTTCCCTTTTGTCTGTTATCCCCGGCGTTGTGTTATCCCCAAATATTGACATCATCTACTTTTATCAGCACTAACTGCTCTGAAGCTTCCCAGTCTCATGTGCAGCTCTATTTTTTTTCTATTGATTACTTTCCTCACTCCAGCAGGTAGCTGGCCAGTGATGCTGTCCTGAGCAATAGCTTCCAATGACTTTATCGCACAATTTACACAGAATTGTTTAAAGAAGATATTAGGCTCAGTACAAATCGGTGCACCTCATTTAGTCAATACTACACAATTCCACTGTTGGCACCCTGTCACATGCTAGTCTTTAAAGACAAGTACCATACCCAATCTGCACATTAGCTGTAGTATGTGGTTAGTGTCCAATTAAAATGGGGGAGGGGTGAGATTTTTTTTTTCACTTTCACTTTATTTTACAAATCTCCTCAGTACACTTTCTACATCACCTTAGTGGACCATATGATAGTAATCTCATCTTAACTATAAAATCCTAAGATTAAATGCACAATTTTTGACAGTGTCCTTAAATATAATAAATTCAAAGGGAAACACTGTTAAGTAAAAATGGAGTGTTTTTCATTAGACCCAATCAAATGGTAGACAACAAAGGATCTTTTATTTGAGAATATGAAGTGAAAATGAAAACCAGAAAACCTTTACTTAGAAAAGGGTCTAGCTAAATTATGTTGGAAGGAGGTCCCTAGATTGAACCTGAAGGTTTCGTTTGCCAAAGTGAATTAAAGTAAGATACCCTTCAAAGGAACCGTTTACAAAAAGGCAAAATCTAATACTTTATGTGGATGGAAACAGAGGCTCAGAGCAGCTAACTATAAAAATATTTCTAAGGTCATATATAGAAAAAAAACACCCCTGATAAACCCACTTGTTTGATTTTACTGTCAGACAAAAACAGCATTTGAGCACTGTCTTTTGCATTCATTTATCTTCTATAAAATATTACAGAATTTTGGAAGACTGGCTTTCTGTTGCAGATAACTGTACTTTTTAAAAGAAATCATGCTAATGCACGGTACAGCTATAGCCATATTTGAAAAACAGATATGTAAATACAGCGTTTTGGTAAGAATGTATACTCATACCAATACAATTTCAATACACAGTTTGTTTTGAATCTTGGAAATGTATGCAGCCGTGCTAAAGTAGCTGGGATTTGATTTGTAAGATTTATAGTATGGGATAAAAGATATAACGCCATGCACATCAGGAACAAAAGAGAAAATAGCACCTGCTCTACTATTTTAATGATTAATAATCTTTACAATAGCCTTATTTAGCAAATGACAAAACATGTCCTTCCAACCATATTTATAATGTGATATTTTAGGAAGAAAGCTAATTCCCTCAGACCAGAAGTCCATAATAATTAGATCTCATCTCTTTTGTCACTGTTGTTTTTTGGTTTTTTTCTTTAAGAAAAGGTTGCTGAAAGGAGGAAAATAATTATTAAAAGTTTGCATGAACTGCTTTGCATATAGCAGTACTAGAAAGGTACTTTCCTAGCTATAAAAACCCAGTTGACCACTGATACTAAATCATCATCATATCCCCTCTGGTCTTTCTTGTTTCAAGTCACCTTTTCTGCTCCCAGTTCCAGCATTATGAATCCAAGGGCATCAAAATGCTGTTGCACTGATCATCATTAGCAACATGTACTAGTAATGGTGACTCGAGCAGAAGCAGTGGCAAGTTAGTTCATGGGGATACATTTAAAGGGGTTAAGTCTGACAATAGGGACTGATGAATTCAGTTTGGGGGCCCTTTTACTAAGCCGCATAAGTGTCTACTTATGCCCAATGTGTGCCAAAATGGAATTACCGCTCAGCTACCTTGTGGCTCTTGTGGTAATTTCATTTTTGGCACGCGTCTGGTATGCAAGTCCAAAAAATAATTTTGATTTTTTTGAGGTGCGTATAGCATGCACGCTGAATGGCATTTGACTCACGTAGGTCATTACCACCCAGTTACCACATGAGACTTTACCGCTAGGTCAATGGCTGGTGGTAAGGTCTCGGACCCAAAATAGACAAGCAGCAATTTTCATTTTGCCGCACGTCCATTTTCGGCAGGTATGCTGAAAAGTGATTCTGTGCGCACCCAAAAACACGCACCTACACTACCGTAGGCCATTTTTCAGTGCACCTTAGTAAAAGGACCACTTTGTTTCTGATGGTTCTACTCCTGTGAAGAAAAAACTTGGAAATGTGAATACGATGTTTTCAACTTCCAGGAAACAGTAAAAGTAGGTCAAGAAGAAGGGAATAAAATATGGTTGAGATATGCAGAAGGGGAAACAGATAGATCTTGCTCTTGAGTGTCATTTTGGCTTAAGGCAGCAGCCAGATGATATCAGATACCTCAAGGAAAGCTCATTTTTGGAGTTTGGAGCTTAAAATTTGCAATTGGGAATGTTTTAATTAGAAGCCCTAATTATGAAGGAAAAGCATTATAAGAGCATTCAGGAAAAACTATGGCCTATCATTCAATTCCCCAAACTAATTATGCATGAAAATAAAGGTCAACAACCAAACAAATAGGGATACCTATCACTAGACAAACAATATATTACTTGACCAGCTTTCAATAATGTAGCAGCCATATTAGTCCATTACTTTTACCAAAAACAACTTACAAAATCTGTTTTGAAAATGAGCAAATTATAGAAAAAAAGAAAGACATTACAGCTGAAACCCAGGAAGGTAAAAATGTTGCCTAGATACTGATTGTGCTTTAGATAATTTTTTTTGTTTTTCATTGACTCATTTTTCTTGTACATTTATAGTATAAAAACTTCTTTTTAATGCCAGACTCTAGATAATGGAAAATTATGTGCAATGTACAATATGCATCCAGAACTATTGGGTCAATAAGCAAATTCTGTTCATGAAAAACACCTAATGGTGAATACAGAGTACCACAGTAATTTTGCATGTTTCCCTGCTATGTTTCTCTTTGCAGATCACTGAGAAGGGGCTCAGGCTCTGAACCCCAGGTAGATAAGACACTGAAAGATGACCAGTCTCACTTTCTCCACATGTTTTCTCATTCATTTCTCATATACTGATACAGAGCTTCCTTTTCACCACACTAAGGATTTACAGAGAACTATTCAAAAACACTAAAAAAAAAAAAAAAATTATAAGCAATGAGGTCAGAAATAATGGCACATTCAAGCAACTCAAAGGCAGGTGTGGTATGGGAATTTTGAGTGCTTGTATTATGTTTACTCTGATATGTTTGTTGCTTAAGGAGTGGAAGATTATTTTCTATAGATCTAAATAAATGCTCAGTTATAAATTTATTTGCTCACATCTTTTTCAGTAGTTGCTCAAGGTGAGTTATATTCAGGTTAACTCAATAACTGTTGAGGTTATTGAAAAAGGTTCAGTTGCCCAAGCCCACAGGAACTTTGTTTTATCACAGTTCAACCGATGAGAAGTGATCCAATTCTCAATAAGTTTAACACATCTAATAATATCATTCAATGTAGTTGACCAATCACTAGCTATGGGCAGTAGAATGAAGATGTCAACTGCATATATAAAAAAGTTTATATAAAGTTTTTTTCTAATGCCCTACCAAGAGGTTCAAGTAATACATTAAATAATAAAGGAGACAAAGGGGAACCTTGTGGCACCCCACAGCCAGTCCTGTTTGTCTCTTGTTTGTCCTGTTTGTCTGTCCTAATTAGATTGTAAGCTCTGTTGAGCAGGGACTGTCTCTTCATGTTCAAGTGTACAGCGCTGCGTAAGTCTAGTAGCGCTTTAGAAATAATAAGTAGTAGTAGTTAGTAGTAGTAGGTACACTGGGTATTTCTCTGTCCTTGGAGGGCTCACAATCTAATTTTGTACCCGAGGCAATGGAGAATTAAGGAGGCCTTTTACTAAGACACGTGGGCACCTACATGCATACAACATGTGTCAAATTAGAACTACCACGTGCCCCGGGCGGTAATTCTAATTTTGACACGTGTCCAAAACACATGGCAGAAAATAATTTCTATTTTCTACCACGTGGCACTAACCGAGCGGTAATCGGCAGTGTATGTGCGCTGATGATTACCGCCCGGTTAACACATGAGACCTTACCAATGGTTGGCAATAAAGTCTCAGGCCCAAATAGATGTACGCTGATTTTGATTTTGCCGCATGTCCATTTTCAGCAAAAAAAGACCTTTTTTTGCAGGTGCACTGAAAAATGGACCTGTGCAGGCCATTTTTTAGCACGCCTTAGTAAAAGGGCCTGTAAGTGACTTGTACAAGATCATAGTGAGCAGCAATGGGATATGAACCACCCAGCTCTGGATATCAGGCCTGGTGCTGTAACCACTAGGCTACTCCTCCAATTCCAATGCAAGTAGAAAGAGAAATCCATCAAGTGACGTTTATTTTACATCATTACCTTTCATAATTTGTATGCTAGCTAATGCTTTACATTGGTTTTGTACACTGTGAATTTAGACTTTACGCATTAACGCTTGCACTTCTAAACTTACCATTAATAGTGCTGCAAATTGTGTCCTTCAGTATCATTTTCTGTGTCATGTTTTATACTTCAATAGAGAAACTACTATTGTCTCTGTTTATCTTCTACTGCGGTGTCTAATCCTTTTGATTTACAGGTTAGAAAAACTAGCACATATTGTCATTTTTCAGAAACAAAATTGGTAACATATGAATTCTTACATTTCTTTTAAATTAAGTCTTAAAAGAAGACTCATCAAACATGTTGGCTTTAATGGCAAGTAATTCAGCCCATCATCCACCTATAACTTTCAAAAAAAACAAAAAACAAAACCTTAAAATGCTTATTTAAGGCAATGTGCTCAACTTACTTAAAAACTTGCCATACTTTTTGTGTAGTTCCTTCTGTAATAATTAAAACATTTTCAACACAATATGCTTGGTCTGTTTTTGTTTGTTTTTTTTAATATAGAAAGAAAAAAATACAAATATGCTTACATTAGCTGAATGTCCTGTAATTATCAAATATATTAAAAGTATTGATTTATATGCTGGTGTATACAAGCTAAAATTATAGCTCTTCTGGAGAACGAATCTTAAAGCACGTGTAACAGTTGTACCATTTTGGAGGGTATAAATGCATTTCTAGTCACCTGTTCTTTCTTTCATTTTCGTAATGATAGGGTCTGCAGTTAATTATACTGTTTTCTACTGATTACTTTATTTTATACATTTACAAGATAGCTGATAAAATGTTTTTTTTTTCCAAATTATGCATCATTTGAGAATTAAAATATGCTTTGAAATTTCAGTCAGGAGCACTAGTTATCCTTATTTGAGAATATCTGTGTATATGTGTACCTCTCAGCAGTTTTCTGTTACGTTTACATATACACAGCCTAAATTATTATTATTTGGGGGGATGGGGTGGGGTTTTCTGTAGTAAATGAAAAATAGCTTAGGAAACCAGACATCTCACCTGATTTCCCATAGTTGTCAGTCACCATTAGAACATATATATATATATATATATATATATATATATATATATATATATATATATATATATATATATAATCTTTCAGATTGATTTCAGAAAATCACTACACATCTGCTCTCTGAAATGGCAATTATATACATAAAGTGAGCATTAAAGTGAAAACAATCTATAGCATTTAAATTAAACCCACAATGAGCTAAATAGTATCTTGTTTCCATTTTGTCATTATAACTTGGCCTCTGTGGATTATGTACAGCTAGTTTGCAGTGTAAATAAACAAACTACAATGAAATGCATATTCCATATTTTTATAAAAATGTACTCTGAAAATATTGTCTTATTATGAATTCATATTGGAGTTTATTTGTCAGAAGTTTGCACTAGTTTTGCTCAGCTGACAAAATTGTGCCAGATTTATCAGTGAAAATATCATATTATTTTCAATGACGAAAACACTGGCACAAAACTTTAATAAATAAGCCTTATTATCTTGCTCATGAAATATGTATGTTAGTTTTAGACCTTTTAAGCATGAAATATGATAATGGATTGAATATATAAAGATCCCTTTTTTTTCTTTCCAATACTGTGACTTGTCCATACAAAACATCCAAGACTAAAATATCAGTTCCACAGCTCAAGTTTGAAACAATGATTAACCCAAACCTTAGAGGAAACCACTTAGATTCTCTACTATTTTTCTGCTTCTGCCCTAGTAGGTTATAGTGTGACCAGGGAATGCCACATCATATTTGTTTTCAAAATATATAGTAGAAACTAATGTAAGCAACATAAATTAAAGAATTAAAGATTGTGGGTCCAAATTGATCACATGATTGCTAGCGCACTGTTTATAATGTGGCTAAAGATGCTGATGTTGAATGTCCATGGAATTAGTTCCACAGATACATTACTATATACATCAAGTTCTTTTATGAAACAATCACAAACTTAAAAAAAAAAAAATCTTTGAAGCAAAGGAAGCAAACATGAGAAGTGTGATTAATGTGAAAACATGCTTTTATCTTCTTTTAAACCTGTAGAAATGATAAAGGAGAGGGCAAAGTTCCCCAAAATGTATCTGTAAGGGATATATTATTATAGTCAAAAGTGTTTATTATAAAATTAAGAATTTATTTATAATTTTTTCAATATTACATCCATTTAACATAAATGCAATGAAATAGCTAGAAATTAACATACAATGAAATACTTATCCCCATAAGGAGATTAGGAAAATATACTTCAAACTTAGTCTGCAATTTTTGAGGCAAGATACAAGGAAATAAGTGAGCCAGCTGATTTTTAGCGTGAGCTAAAAACACTAGTTCACCTTAGTAAAAGACCCTCTAAGACAACTGTGCAGCTTGTTAAAAATTCAGCACCCACTCTGCTTCTGACAGAATGCTTTCTATGGGTGTATTATAAAACAGCTGTTATTTAGCACAGAAACTCAAAGGTTATTGTCTTAACACTAGGGGAGAGTAAGCAGGACTAAGGTTTTGTTAATTTTCTGCAACCTAATTATTGCGATTACTACTATCGCTGTAGTATGGAGTACAGAAACTTTTAGTTAAATGGTTCCACTGAATTAAAACAGAACCAACAAACCTATAACCATAAACCTTATGTTCCCTTTTACTCTTGGCAGAATAGTAAGAGATTTATTCCTATGATAAAGTACAAATTTCTTACTGTACTCTGACAATTTCATTATTTTATTTTTATTAAGGTTTTGTATTATAAGTGATATAAGTGAGTGGACATATTTAACAGTCTGGCTTGATTATTGACTATCACTTGATTCGCAAAAACAATGACCATTATAAAGGTAGAAATCAAGAGCTGACAGAAAAATGGAGCTAAGAAAATGCCTTTTCTTTTGATACCACAAAAGGCTTTGGGCCTAATTATTTTTAAGTATAATCCAACCAGCATCTTCTCATGCTTAGCTGAACTGAGTGACACTATTTGTGATGCCCAGTCTGCTGAAACTGAGCAGGTTGCTGTCAGTTTAAAAATGACTATAATAAAAGTGACCATGAAGATGGATCTTGTGATTTTGCGTTTCTAATCAGTCATCTGTGAAGAACACTTTTACTTTGATTCAGCAGACTGGTGACAGCCATGATTGATAGTGCATGAGGATGAAAAAAGGTTATTAACTGTCTTCCTATTATACTCAACGTATTACCCCCTCTAGGTGCATCTCATACTTTACTCAGGTAAGGTCATGAATGAACTCCCTAGGAACACAGTATCTTTCGTACAACAGAGCAACCAGGAACCTTAATTTCATATTTCAGTAAAGTAGCAATGCAATATAATTGTTCATTAAAGCATCTTTCTATGTATTAAAGGTGAAAAAGTGAAGGTCACAGATGTGTAACTATACGATTACATTGGCTACATTATTTGGCTACATATATAATTATATTAGAATACACCATAATAGTCTGTATAATATTCAATATAAGTTGCTTGACTTTAATAATTAACTGAAAGAACCTGTTGCACTAACTTGTCAGCATGCTAAAAGGGAGTTACTTTTCAGCAAGGCTTTAATTTTCAGTTTTTAAAAATGTGTTTATTGAACATCACAGCAATAAACCTGTGTTTATTTTATTTTTTTTTTTAAGTACAGGGGAAATCTAGAACAAAGAGCACTGCTCAATATTTCTGTGAGGAAAATCTGAGTTAATAATGGTCAAAATAATCTGTTTTATGAATGTACACTAATGATCCGAAAGGGCAAAGAAGCTGCACAAAGTTAAAACGGATGCACCTTTGACAATTCCGCATACAGTCTTTGTCTACTAAACGCCTATGTTTACTAAGGTGCGCTATAGCCGTGTTAGCAGTTTTAACATGCATAAAATGGTATACCCGCATTAAACGCTAATGCGTCCATAGGAATGTATAGGCTCATTAGTGTTTAACACGCCTTAACTTTAAAGGCGCATTAAAAATGCTAACACACCTTACTAAACATACCCCTGTGTATGTATAACAGGATTTTGGCTATTCATGATACCAACAATTTTAGGCCCATTTACTAGGCTGCGGTAAGTGTGTGCTAACATTTTTAGTGCACACTAAATATTAACACATGCTAAACACTAAAGACAGTTAAGGCTTTTTCTCTCATTTTTAATAAGATTGAAGTAAGTTGGATATGATGAGAAGTTTGACATATACTCATTTGTAGAGGACAATTTTGAAGTTGTACTAATAATAAGCTGTCCTCAATAATCCCTTATATATATTCTTTATAGAGAAAACACTAAAGACATCCATATATTCCGATGGGAATCTCTAATGTTTAGCATGTGCTAATTTAAGCGTGTGCTAAAAATGCTAGCACACCTTAGTAAACATGTCCCTAAATTTGTTCTAAGTTGTTGCTGGACAGCAAAGGACCATATCTTTCAAGAATTGCTATGCCTATAATATCATTGAGAATCAGGACATAAGCCCCTCGGGGACAGAGAAATACCTATTGCACCTGAATGCAGCTTACCTTGAACTACCAAGAAAAGACATGAACTATATCCAGTTTATTAAAACTCAGGTTGTTGTTATTATTATTATTATTATTATTATTATGCCACTTTTACTTTTATCTTAGATAGATAGATAGAAAGACAGATATTCAGGAATGAATTAAAGTGTTTTATAGACTTTCAAGCATTTAAATCTGCCTAATTTTCTTTAAAACAAAATAATCACTGTGGAACAACTGTTTAAGACAATTAGTGATACAGTTCTAAACAGCAAAACACATGTTTTCTGTATATCTTGCTTTCCCCCTGGACACTCTAAATCCATGAAACAGTGTACTAAGCTGCACACTGGAAATGCATGAATACAAATGTTCTACATTTATGAAGCTGTGTTCCAGATGGGATTGAGTGGTTTTTAAATTGATAGTTTGTGTGTAAGTGCATGCATTTTCTAAGCAAAAAATAAAAAAAAAATCGAGAAGACACTTCTTTCTATCCTATCATATATTTCATTCTCGAGTGCATTCATATTATCAAAACAGTAGGGTAAAGTATGGAGCACATCTAAAATTAACTACTGGAGATCATGTCATAATAGGACGTATTTTCTTTTCTTATTGCAAAACTATCTCTAGATACCACTGTTTTAACATAGAACACCCATTACATAACTATGAATAATGGGCACCATGCAAAAGAGTATAGTGCACCTTTAAGGAAATGTTTTTAGTGCTGAGTTTTCTAAACAATTCAGATCTTTGACTTAAATGATTGCTCAGTTTTATATGGCCTGTCTTTTCTTGTTAGATTAGCTTGCTTCAGTGACTATAGATGTGGTTAGGAGGCTTGGAAACTTTAGATGTATAAGCATTTTAATAGGTAATTAAGACAACAAGCACAGAACATAAAGATTTACTTTAAGGTAAAGGTAATTTATATTCTTGGTCTAGTTTTAGTTCTTCTTTTAAATTAACAAAAGTTAATCTATGAAAAAAAAATAGCACACTATTATACAAAGCTGCAGTGGATGTTTTTCACCTATTAGAGAATATGCAATGAATTTTCTTGGTATTTCTACTTCTCTTTCTTATTTTTAAGTGGCAATCATATTTAAACCCTACTTAGATACAGAAATGACATTTTTGTTACTGAGAAAGTGAAGACTAACACTTGAGAGGTTATTGATAGAGCTTGCAGTACGAGATTCTGAACTCCTGCTATATTTGAAAATCTGGTTTAAATTTTCAGATTTTAGCCATTGTTTGACAGCTGTTTGGCTTAGCACTACTTTTACTTATTATAAACTTTTGACTTGATTTGGATCTATTATCTTCAAGGATGCATGCTCCGTTATAAACAAAAAAAAGCCACCATCATCGAATTAGAAAGTTTTGGGAAACTGGCCCTGTAAATAAAGGCAAATGTCAAATATATTAGTTTCTTGGTTCAAAAATACACAGAACAATGGTTGATCTAGCACAAGTTTCAAGGTTATAGCCTGTTCTTAATGTTCTATTCTCTCACTTCTCAGTCCATTCAGTTCCCATGAGCCAGCTCTCAAATGAAGGCAGGTAAGGAAACACTAGGTGAAAGTACAGCTGTCCTGAAGGTAAGGGTCTTTGTTACAAGAAAGAGAATTTAGAATTCACCAGGATGATATTGCATTTAGAATAGGGAAGGGTGTACCTTCCATGTAAGATGGGCAGAAGGGAATCATTGGGAAGGTACAACCCTGTAAGAAAGGTTAAAACTACAATTAAAATGGAAGAATAATAAATTGTTATAAATTAACGGTACCAGCAGGTTGGAGGTTGGCATTATTCTCAAGTTTCTAACGAGTGCTAATTCAACTGTTTATGTGCAGTCATGTGTCTCAATAGATTTTCTGTTTTCTACAACTGCATTGCTTGTGGGGTGTTCTGCAGCACGTTTTAAGAAACCTCATAGTTTATACTGAAAGCGACTTCTGGGTGCCCATGCACAGAGAAGTAACATCTTGTTTTAGAATGCATGTGAAAAGTAGCACAATGAATGAATGTGAAAAGCAGCACAGTTTCTTTCTCCACTAACTTGAAAAAAAGTCATCCGTGTCCTGGAAAAATTTGAACATGGACAATAGGAAACGAAGCATATTTTTTTTTCTGTATACATATGATAGCTTATCATGAACTAGGTCATAAAATTCTTCTGTTTAACACCAAAGTCGGAGCCGTTGGATTAAACGTGGCCGCAGATTCATTTGCAACGTTTCCTAACCCAAGTCAACGTGATTAGGAGCCAACACAAAACCACATAACTGCCCCCCCCCCCCCATACACACACACATGTAAACTCAGCCAGGTTAGAATCAGCAGCCAGCCGCAGTCCTGGCACAGCTGTTTGCCCTTACCCACATTGCTCTATCCTTGCATGGCCCAATCATTCCCCCTCTTTTGCTGAATTCCTCCACCCTCCCCAAGGAATCCAGGGATTACTGTTCCTCTCCTTGCTTAAGCTGTCCTCCGAAGCTGAATCCCCACAGCTCCAACAACTTACAAGCTTAGATTATATCTTAACTCATTCCCAGAGTGGCCCCTACCAGCTCGTACTTTCCGCCCCCACGCTGTGACAGCAACAGCTTTCGCCACAACCCGAAGTAAAACAGTAAAGAATCCACACCTATTACAAATTCCCGGGACACAATCTCAGGGATGGGCCGGAGGGATTCATGGCCTCAGACGCAGCCTGCTCACCTCTGCGCCCAACACATGCGAAGGTCCCCACAATGAACTAACAGTTTGCGGCTGGCAAACCAATCCACATGTGTGGGGCTTGAAAAGTCCCCGTGCACACCTGAATTTGCCAGCCGCGAATGCACTCCACTCCCACACACCCATGGCCTGCCTTCCCCTGCCTTCACCATGCACACGTACTACTACGCAGCAATGGAACTGCGCTGGATGTCACTCCCCTCGGCCCAGTTGCTTCCAGCAGCCAGAACGAATCCGGCAGCATCTCTTCATATGGTAACAAAGCAGTGTATGATAAATCTTAAAATTACATCAGGGCTGCGAATCCTTTTACTTTCAGTATCTGCCTGTCTGATTTTATCAACAGACCAAAAGTCTCATTGCTACTGTTTATATGAGCAGGGTGTCATTGCATGATATTTAAATAAATAGAAAAGTTACCATGGCCAGTACAAGGTCCAAAAATAAAGTGTCTGAGAACATTCAGAGGACCTTTTAATTCGCTTTACTCGCCTGGCATTTTACCACCAGCAAATGTTCAAGATAAATAAAATGATTCAGACTTTGCTTGCAGAACATCACCAAAGAGATGCAGAAGGGGGACTTAAGAAAGTTCGGAAAAAATTGTATCCTTTGTGCTACTGCCTTTCACACACACTTTTAGGAAACATGCAGAACACAACATTGGGCCTCAGTCTCGAGTCCTCCACCAGCCCCCCTTCCACTCCGGCCCTGCGCTTCACTTTATAATATTTCTGCAGCTAACACAGAAAGTTTAAAAAAAAAAAAAAAGATCCTTCTGCCGAGCCCGCCACCCAGTGCATGTGCAGATCCTGAGGAATAGGATCCAAATGAGGCTGAACGGACAAAGAAGCTTCTCCAACGGTGCCAGTCCGTGTGCTCAGTAGAGTATGATTGGTTGATATCAAGCCAGTCCATAGCACAGCCTTGCCATTCCTGCATTGGGGACTGCAGACCAACAGCTTGCACACAGTACTGTAATGTCAGTGTGACAGGCCAAAATGTGGTGTGTGGGGGGGGGAGGGGGAGGAGAAGTTGAAGAAACCAACAAGTGCCACTGGGGAAAGGGAGCTGGGGGCAGAGAACACTTCAAAAGAATATAGAAAAATTAGATTTACCACCTGCAAGCCTATCGCCACCATAAGGTTAATAAATCCTGAAAACAAAATGACTTTAAATGAAGAACCATAGTTTTTTTTCCCCTTTGCTTTCCCCCTACCTCCACCAGAGTGCTTCCAGGTACCCCCCCCCCCCCCACACACACACACACACATCATCAGACGCCAAGCACAAGTTTGGGAAGATGGCTTAAGATGTACAGGTGGATTCCAATACAGGCCCACGGAGGAAGGGAAAAGATGCTTTTTGAAAGTTTCCTATTATTATTTTTCTTGGTACTATTCATTTAAGATGCTACCAGTTGGGGGGGGGGGGGGGGGGGGGTTAAAAGGTTACATCGACAATACAGCAAGAAGCTTAAAAGCTTAACTAATTTCAAAGGGGAATGCCAGCTCAAGTTCCTTAGGAGAAATGGCCGTAAAGCCATCTGAAAACAGGTACCTCTCCCGTCCACCCACTTGGATCTGGGCCTCTAGGGCAAAGGGGGCTTTGAAGTGAGGACTGCCCCTTCTTGGCCTTTTGACTGAAGGTGAGACCCCAGAGGGGTATTAAGGGATGCCATGATGATCAGAATCATGCCAAAATTAGAGAGAGTTCAACCTCCTGCAGAAAGAAAGAAAGAAAGAAAGAAAGAAAGAAAGAAAGAAAGAAAGAAATGTGCTCATGGGTCTTGACCAAATGTTACAGCTCACACCAAAAATATGGTTCTCTATTCAAAACTGAAATAATAATAATCAAATTCATAATAATTCATGAGGGGGAAAAAAAAAACCTTAAAAATAACAAACAGAAGAGGGCAGGTAAAGAATTCAAAGCCTGGAAAAGTCTCTCCGAAAAGCGAAATGTAATTCTGTGGTCGTGTCACTTCTAACCCCATGTGAAAATGTATTCTCATGAGGTTGGGCGCCCAGTCTTTGGTATTTACGTTGGAACACCAAGGAAAAAAAGAAGATAGCTGTGCATCATTTTAATATTCACCTACAGCAGGATGAGACAGAGCCTGTGGAAGGTGAGAATTTAGCAAAGCAGGTAGGGGAGCCAAAGAAAAGGTAAGGGCTTGGGGGGGGGGGGGGTGGAACCCACTGAAAATGTGAGAGCAGAGAGAAAACAGTGCTGAGAGGTGAGCAAAGATGATAAGCATGAAAAAAAAAAGTCAGTGTGGGGCGGGGGAGGGAGGGAGGGAGCGGGACTAATCTGAGGCAGGGGAGAGAAAGTGTGAGAGACAGTGGGATGGAAGGATGGATGGCAGCCCTGGAGAGCAGTTACAGCAATAAGAGAGAAAAGGCAAAGAGGCAGGCAACGTACGTGTCACAAGAGGCAAAACGCTAGGAAAAGAAAGTTGTAGAAGGAAGAAAACAGTAAAGGCTATAAGCAAGTGGTGAGACGATGAGAATAAAAAAAAAACTATGGCATGAGAGACAAAAGAGAGGATGAATGAAGGAATGAGAAAGGGCAAAGGGGAGATGGAGAGAGGGAGCACCCCGCCCAGTAGCTGGAGAGAGAGAGAGAGAGAGAGAGAGAGAGAGAGAGAGAGAGAGCGCAGCAGTTCAGGCTGAGGGTTAGGTTAGATTTCCAGAGCTCTTAGAGCATCGACCAGCCCGCTGGAGTCACTATTCAACCCGAGTCCCAAACACACGCCTCACTAACTACTTTACAGCCACTTTCATTGATTTTCTTTATCAAATAAACATAATACCCGTTACAGCAACACTTCCTCTTCACGCAGTCAGAATGCCACAAGCTCTCAAGGCTGCATTAGTACGGATTGCAGCGTCTCCTCTAAAGAAATTGTGCTCTTTGACGTAAATGGCAAAAAAAAAAAAATGTATTAATGTTTGCAAATATTTTTCATATATAATTTTTTTTGTAGTAGATTAGGTTGACTATATTTTATATAAAAGGGTCCTAACCGTCCTGGAGAAACAAATCTGTTTAAGAATTCAATAAATAATTTTGCATATTTATCTCTACAAATATGCTCCAGACATGGCATTTTTAATAAAAAAAAATGAATTGCTAAAAAAGCCAACTTAATTTTTGAAAACGATTTCAAAACTATAGCCTCTTCAAAAGCTGCCTTTTGAACCACGTTCTCCTATACATGTCAAAAGGGCTGTTGAATTATTCATTATTATAATTACTATCATCATTGTCATTATCCCTTTCCATGTGGAAATAATTTTATTATCGTAATTTGATATCTGAAGAATTTCCTGTTAGTCATTTGATAATTATTTTTTTTTCTGCAGAAAAGTTTTTGTTTATAAATGAGATAGATAAATATTTTAAGTGATTTGATGTTTTCTATAGATTTCCGTTTATCTAATCGATCTAAATGCCAATAAATCGATTAAGGGTTAGTGTTCTACAAACAACCATTTTGTGCCTTTGATTTTACGTTCAGGCTGATTTTTTATAAAGCTAGTGCTTGCCTGGAACCTTGGCTCCTTTAACACCTAATATTTCTTCTTTCTTTCTTTCTTTATTTACATTTGCAAGGTAAAGTGCCACTAATGGCAAACAAACAACAAACACTTGTAAAAGCCTGAATTGGATGCATTTAGATGACACCGTGTTGTGGTCAAGCATATTTAGTCAAAGCCCTTAAAAATCTCCGTGAATTATATGCGATCATACAGTGATTGCGGAATATTAAATTAAACTTAGATAAATCCGCATTGAAGGAGGCAGCACCCAATCCTGAATTTATTTCCCATTTTCTATAACAGCATCACTGCGCTCCTCTCTTTGCAATGACAATGTGCCAAATCTAGGCATTTTGAAAACATTTTCCATATGCTTTAACTGGAGACTGATAGACAAAGAAGAAAAGGAGATGATGTTTTTTCTCTTGAGGTATATTTATTTTAACTTTTTTTTCCACCACAAAAAGCCTTTTGAAATTCAGCATTTGGAAAGAACATTTTACAATTGTTAGAGTTTTTATTATTGTTGTTGTTATTATTATTATTAGATTGCTTAATCAATTCATGAACTGTTTTTTGTTTTGGTTTTTTTTTAGCTTTTAAACATTATAGTTTTTGTACCTTAGCAGCTGCATTTGTTAAGAAAGTATTGATTCATTTAGCTTCTGTTGGCTCTTTCCTTGCAATTAAAGATGGTTTTAATTATCAATTGTGTAAGTCAGATGTACTGCTTCTTTGCTTTAGGATTTCTTTAAACAAATTTTCCCCCGTGTGTGTTTTACTTTTTATTATAAACATTTGTGGTGATTGTTTTCATTTGGCTGTCAAATCGACGGGTATATTCTTCCAAACTTGAATCCTTAGCGGGGGGAAAAAAGTTGTTGATGTTTTTAATTAATGTTGTGGTAGGAATAATTTGACCATGGTGTATGCACAGTGAGGATATGTTTTTTTTTTTTGCATTTGCGATGTATTTTCGACTAAATATCACAACTTGGTAGTCCGTGCACCCGCCTGAGTCGTTCAGGTCTTTATTTTTCTAGTTATTTCAACACTGACTTGTTCGGGGGGGGGGGGGGGGGGGTTACTGTCTTTCTAGGAAAGGTTTCCTGGTAAAAAAAAGTTCCCTTGCTTTTACCTACTGAGCATTTTATTGTATTTTTCTCTTTTTTGCATGCTCCTTTGGATAATTTTGAAGGTTGTTACCTGAGGAAAGCGCTTGTTTTCCCCCCTATTAATTTGCAGAAACAAAATCCTTTAGCAAAGTGGCTAGGAAGTTGTTTGGGGCTGCTGCAAAGTGATTTTGTTTATAAACACTGGGGTGGCTGCCAGGGAGGGGAGGGAGGTCAGAAGACTGTCACAGAGAGCACTGACCTTTGAAAGCCCAGAGGGCGCCCGGCTCGCTTAGCTTCTGCCTCTCCTTCCTTCCTTCCTTTCCTTTCTCTCTTTCAATTCTCCTCTGCCATTTTCTAACTGTTCTTTCCCCTTGTTTCCTCTTCTGCTCCCTTCTTCCTTTTCCATGCCCACTTCCCTTTCCCTTCCCCACTTGATCATTTACCTTCCTTTTCTTTTTTTTCTTCTTCCCTTTTTTCTTTTCTTTTCTTTCCATTCAGTTTTATCTTTGCCTAAATCAAGACTGTTTATGCTTATCACTTGGAAGGAAGGATTCTCGAAATAGGGGAAATTATAAACAAACATTTTCTGGAACAACCCCTCTACCCCCTTCCCTCCCAACCCCAAACACCTACCACCAACCAAAACAACAACAAAATATCATCGGGATATTTTCCCTCAGCAGATGTTCCCTACGACTTTGCATTGTTTTTGTAAGATTGTGTTACCAATGTGTAGAATTTTAGTGCATACATTTTGCTCGTTTGTTACAATTTCTGTTAAACGGAATATAAATTTATGTTTTCTGGCAGTGGAACTTCGGTGTTTCCAAAAGAAAGATAGATGTTTGGATATATTATATACATAATCAACCCTGTATGTTTTTACTTATTATTTTTTTTTATTATGCCTTAAATCCAAACTCCCTTCCCCTTTCTTGTTTCCACCTCCTAGAAATGGCAAATATTATCAGATTTTAAGTGTGTTTTGAAATAAGTTCCTGAGTTAAACAACAACAACAACAAAAATTGTTAGTTAACACACTCTTTGTCAAATAGCCCACGGGAGAAGAGACAAAAAAAAAAGCCAAGGAGGAGGGGGCTGGTGATCTGAAAGTGTGTACTGCTCAGATAAAGGGCCTCTAACGCTGAAATCTTGTAATACCTCGTTTCAAACTGAGCTCATCTATAGCAGTGAAAGGACACGAATCCTCTGTCCCTAGGGCTGTGAGGTGTGTGTGTGTGTTGGGGGCCAGGGAGGAGGTGAAAGGGGGGGGGGGGTGTTTCAATAGTATGTAGTTAAACAAAAAAAAAAAGTGTATTGTACATAATATAAGATCTTTAGGCTGTCCTTACGGAAATAAAATCGCTCTTGAAAGAAATTTCTTTATAAAACGATTTAAGCCTGTTTGGGGTTTACACTTTATATACCTTTTCCTTGAAAGTAATCATCGCAAGGCCCCAGTGGAAGTAATCCTCCCCATGAAGGAGGCTCAGGAATAAGGGGGGGAAAGTCAATCCTTCTGTACTTTGAAATGCAGAGCCATTCACTCGCTGTGAAAACCGTACTTTTCCGTTCGGTTTTAAAACAGACACGGATGTCTTTCCAGTTCATTTTCGGGCTGAAGTCCACAGAGACGAGAAAAGAAGAGATCAGAGGTTATGAATGCGTCTTTTGTTTTGTTTTTTTTTGGTGGGGGGGGGGGGGCTCGCACCAGAAATAAAAAATATTAAAGAAGGAAGAAACAATAAGACGAGAAAACCTGAATGAGTGAAAGGGGGGGGGGGCAGAAAGAAAAATCAGGGGGGCAAGACGGGGAGGCAGAAACCTGTAGCAGCGCCGCTTGCATCCCTCCATCCATCCCTGGCAGAGAGTGGCTAGAGCCTCCGGGGCTTTTACGGCCGATGCAAGTTCCCACTCCCCCTCCTTTCCTTCCCCGGGGCTCGGATTCCTCTCCTTTCGTCTCCTCTCTCTCTCCGCTCCGATCTTATCACATCTGCCAACCCGGCTCTCCGCATTAACCTTCTTCGATTTTTCCTAGATGCTTGCAGATCCCAGATTTTCTTCTAACTCTTAAACAACCCATTGAATTCTCTCTCCCCCCCTTCCCCCCCCCCCCCCCCCACACAGCTACTGTTTTTTAGGAAGGGGAAAAAAAGAGGGAAAGAGAATAGTAGGGTTAGGAGGGGCATTAAATATTCGCTGGAGGAAGGACTGAAAGTATGGAATCACCCTTTCACAATTCCTGCCCCTGCCTTTTTGTCCAGTTGGCTGTGATTCAGTAACAATGAAAGCATACTTTGATAAAAGAGAAAGTGAGACATAAAGAAAAGTACCACCTAAAAAAGAATGACAATGACTTGACCGATTTGCTTTTTGTTTTCTGTTTTTTTTTTTGCCAGGTTGTTTACTATGGATGTTTCGGCGAAATCTGCCAATACGAAAGGAAAAAAAAATTAACATTAAAACTATTTTTTTCCCCACTAGGTACCCTCCCTCTCTGCGTTATATTAAAACGTTTTCACTCACATACGTGATATAGTTCCTCTTCTCGGTGTTTCCTTTTCTTTCCCACCTATGTGTTCAGTAGTACCCAAATCTTTGAACATAGTTATGCTACGCATGAATATGCATTTCTGCCATGGCCTTCTTCTGTATGTTGTGTTAAACCTTTAAAGTGTCCCCGTAATACCATTTTTCTCTGCAATAATATCCTGTACTTCGCAACAAGCTAGTATTTGAACCCCCTAATACCACTGGGTTTAGAGACTAGCATTTTCTTTTAAAGGGCAGACGGACCGACAGACAGTCCGTTAGGATGTAGTGTTTTGGATAGATAAAATCTCGAGTTGTGCACTGAAAAGACTATGATTCCTGCTTCCAGGAAGACAGCGGCTTTGAGGTGTCTTTCTAATAGTAAAGCAACGGAAAATCAAAAGATTTTTTTTTTTTCAGGAGTTAGCACTTGAGGTTTTCTTTGCTGTTAGCTGGTGGCAAAGCTTCTGCCTCTTCGCGTCTAGAGTGCTTCAGCAGGGGAAGTGACCTTTCCTGTGGGGATACTCGTTTTTCTTGTTTTTTTTTTTTTTTTTTTATCAGCCAGGACCTTCCCAGAGACTTAAAAAAACATTTGCTCTTGGGCTATCTGCTCCCTTGTCATGTTTTTTGTGTGTGTGTGTTTAGGAAGGTAAAGGCTTTAATTTTAACCAGGTATTTTGTTTTCCCCTAACTAGTAGCTCCAGGATTTGAACTAAGGTTTCCTCGAATGTCTGATTTGGCTCGGTTAGGGCCCATATGAAAGATCTGCTTATTATCTTAAGATCTGTGAGACGGTTGGGGAGTTCGTGATAAAACCTTTCTGTGGTATTTGGTGGATTAGCGATTTAAGGCCTTGCACAACATTTTGACGTGTATTCAGGAATCCTGACCTTCAAAGGCACGTTGGCTCCTGCACGAGGTTATGGTTCACCTGCCCAGGTTCTTTGACATAGTAAATACCCCTTGTCTTTACCCCTAAAGTTTCCCTTTTTTTTCCTACCATTCCTGATTCTGAGATATTATGATACAGATCTACACGTGTTCCTGTGGCGCATTTGGAACCAACTGAATAGTTGTGTTTTTATCTTCACAATAGGGGGTATGTTAAGTATGCCTATTCCTAGATTTTAGCTAATTACCTTTTAATGAATGTGTCACTCACGTTCCGAACTATAACATTAGGTAAAGATAATTAGATTTCAAAAATGAGATGCAATCACCTCAAATTTTATAGAAGAAAATATGAGACAAATCCGCGTAGAACACGATCTGTGATTTTTCTTTCCTTCAAAAATGTTATAGATGTTTGCACAAGAAAATTTTTAGTATAAGAAGTTATCATCAAGGAAAACATATTGCATTAGATCCATGTTTACCGTCAAGGTCCATATAAGTGTAAATAAATTAAAATATAAATACACGCATATTCTTTCCCCTAGTGTGCATTTTACTTCCGCTTGTGGAATGCCACCATGATGGTTTATACTCATTTTTTTTTCTTTTACCTATCACATAGTCTCTTTAGTAAATACAATTATAAAATTCCAAACATTATATATATGTGTGCTTGTATAAATATTGAACGTATAGGTGTACACACGCGTAGGCTTCTGCGTTTTCCAGTACACTGTATTCTTCATTCTATTCCAGTCATGCTTTCGCCGAAATCCTCATAAAAAAAATCACTGTTTTAAAAATTAATTCACTGTCAATTGATTTACATGTGTTTGTAAAGCACGATTCAGGATTTGTTGAAATATTTGATGTGTGTGTGTGTGTGTGTGTGTGTGTAACATCACAAGCTACTTTGCATTTACACTGCATATTTTATGTACAGTCTGTATATTACTAAATTAATTCTTCAGGCTGGAGTGCCTGGGTTCCTCTTTGCTGCTGCTTCTTCTTCTTCTCCTGATTATGCTTCTGATTATTGTTGTGGTTCCCTCTTCCCTCTCCCTCTCCCTTTCCCCTTTCCCTTTCCTTTGGCTGCTTTAAGTCAGGCTGCGCGTCATTTGCAATCTGGAGACTGTTGATCACCTCACTAATTACACCTCTCTCTCTCTCTTCTCTCTCTCTCCCTCGCTCTCTCTCTCTCTCTCATTCCCAGAGTGCATATCGGGAATAGACACACAAAGACATGCGCACTCAACTTAATCAGCCATTTTTTTTAAACAGGGCTAAAACGATAATAATTAGCAGAATAAAGACATATCGGATTTTCATTTCCTTTCCTCCTTTTCCCAGCCCCTTCACAACCAAACAGCGAGACCGCGGTCGGCACATGCTTTAACAACAACCGGACCCCAAGGACCGCTCCGTGATGCCCCCACTCTGCTCAATCATCTTTATTTTTACCCAATAAAGTTCGAGGATTATTTTTTTTTTATTATTATTATTTTTTTTGTTGTTGTTGTTGTTGCTAATGAACATTCTCGTTTGCTGGATGTGATCAGCTGTAGTAATAAAGCGCAAGGCAGAAAAAGAAGACCGAGTGTAGGAACTGCGAGGGGAAATGGAAAGTAAGTTTTTTTCTTTAACTTTTATTGAGTAGTTTGTGTTAAATTTAGGTCGGGTATCGATTATCTTTCCAGGCTGATCTTGCACAATCTTTGATATTTCGCTCTCTCGCTCTCGCTCACTCTCTCTCTCTCTCACACACACACACACATACACACACACACATGCACACACACACATCCCTATGTACACTGATCCCAGACATCTCTCTCTCTCTCTCTCTCTCTCTTGCCAGATCTTAGATCCCGTGTACTGATTTCTTAGCGGTGGGGTATCCTCTTTTCCCTGCCCCCCCTCCTCCCTTTTACACATTTTTTTGTCGATAACTTTGCAATAATATGCCGGATCCTCTCCCACTTTCCAGACTGAGTTAACTCTCCCCACCCCCCACTCTAGACCCTTTGCAATTTTCGGGGCTGTAAACTGTCAGGACAGAAGGGCTGTCATTAAGTCAGCCTTTGCTCAAACACTTTTACAGTTTGAAAACAAAAATAAAGTTGAGTATGGGGGGGGGGGGAGGAGGAGGAGGAGGGCAGCTCTTTTCTGCTGGACATTACTGGGGACATAGATTACGTGTGCCACCCTTTTCTTTCAACTTTCAACACGAACGTATGCTTTACAAATCGGATTGCTAAAACGAGGAAACGCATAACTAAAACTGTTTCCTAATCTCGGTGGAAGTTAATTGGCTGTCTTGTGTGTGTTTGTTAGAGGCAGTGAAGAGCCAAGATAGGAATGTTTTCTTTCTCTAGCCGTTTTCTCTAGCCGAGATGCTGCTGCTGTGCGGACACAGCTCAGTGCGAAAGGACTGAAGTGCCCGAGACCCCCCAATTCCCCCCTTCCCCATCATAAAATGCAATGTCTTTGCCTCGTAGCCTTTTTCTCTACACTTCGCCCCTATAAATAACCAAACCTAAAGAACGACTGTAAAATAAATAAATAAATAAATAAAATCAGTCAAGTGCATCAGTCTTCCCACAGCAAAAAAAGAAGAAAAAAAAAAGATAAATACCAGTAGCTTATCCCCTCTACCCCCCTTACCTTTTTCTAGCCAGACGTCTAGTGCAAATATATGATAGATCAACATGCTACGTTAATTTAAGATAAATATGCCCTTGATGAGACAGTGTGGTATATAGTTAGGCAGTGATTCGCTTTTTTTTTTTTGCAAAAATAGTCTCGCCTTTTCTGTTTGTTACCTGTTCGGGGTCTTTTTCGCTGTCTCTGCTCGGCTGCCTGGGGGGGGTCTGAGTCCAGCCGAGACAGGAGGCACTTCGCTGGCGTCAACCTCTACCGGGGGAAAAAATAATAATAATAAAAAAAAAGCACACCTCATCGCCGTCCCAAAGCCTTTAGTAAACGTAGGTAAGGAGGCTTTAAAATAAGAGAGAAAGGAAAGCGCAGCAAAAAAAAAAAAAAAGAAGGAAAACAAAACAAATACCGCGGAGACAGGTTCAGGCTCAAAACGCCGGGTTGTAATTTAGCCCAAGAGGGAAGTTCCCCAGAAGCCTGACCAGCCCATTCTCTGACTGTTGCCTTTCCTTCTGCTTCAGTCCAGTTGGGTTTTGGGGTGGTGGTGGTGGTGGTGGTAGTTTTTAATTGTTATTCTGACTATTCTGATTAAAGCGTCTCCGTGTTTAAAAAAAAAAAACAACAGAAACCAAAACAAAACCCCAAGGCTGGTGGAGCTGGTCAGTACAGCAGGAGGCTCGCCGGCTGGGTTGGGGGAGGGGAGAGAGTTGGCAGAGCCTGTGTCGGCTGCTGCTGCTTAGATTGAGGCAGAGAGTTGGCTTGCGATTGGGACACGACAGTGACATGGGGGCATCGATCGCTTCCATTGAGATCAGTGCACAAACCCAGCCAGGGTATGTAACACTCTCACTGCCATCCACACTTCTTTACAAAAAAAAAATGACACAACCAAAACGGACTCGTGTGATTTTTTTTTTTAATTATTGTTAATTTTTTTTTTCTTTCTTTGAAAGGAATACAAACTATTGGATAGGAGAGAGTAATAATAATAATAAAGCGTCAGCAGCGTTTATTCAACTTGACTGTATTTTGGACTCTCTCAGCTGGTGATCCTGTTAAAACCGAATGCAGTTTTTTTTTAACAAAAAGAAAGACAGAAAGAAAGCCCTTGAGGGAATTATCTGATAGTTTTCACCGGTTTGCGGTTTGATTCGGTAGGAAGGCACAGGAAAATAAAAGATGACAATCCAGCTGTTTTAACCTCCTGCACCTGGTCTCAGGGCTGAGCCTCATCAGGATTATTCAGAGATTCTACTTCTTTCTCTCTCCCCCCCCCCCCACACCCCCCACCCGCATATTTGTAAAGTAAGAGCTGGAGATTCAGACAATGAGTGTATCATTGTGACTCTATAATAGACCTGGCTTCCAGATCCTCAGCAGAACCATGCCTTCCTCAGTATGTTTTCCTGTTTATGATTATAAACACAGGGTCAGTAAAATGTAGGGAAAAGTCGTAAATCTACAAAAGTGAAACCCATATCCTAGGAACAAAGAAAGGTCAAATAAACCATCTGTGTAAGTCACAGTAAAGAGTACCTGCTGTTGCTTTATTCATTGGCACTGCTTAATTATTCCTTAAAGTTCAAATGATTAAATAGACACAGTTACAAACAGTGATGACCTTTGCAGATAATATAGTGTATATTTGGCTCTTTTTTAGAATATGGTCGCCTTTGATTTCCTTTTTAGTTTGACTGTTATTTTGAAATAAACACCAGCAAATACAGTCTAAAGGGACTGGAAAATCACTGTTTAATATTGCAGAATTTACTGCTTCCATTCTAACCATAAGCCTAAATTTACACAATGAAATTTGATTATCTCTAATAACAATATTAGATCCTGCACTGGATGGATGAGAATTGAGGTGGTTTTGTTGATTGGAAGGGTTTAATGTTGCATTTCAGAATCTGATGTGGTTTAGCCTCCCTTCCATTAACTGGAAAACCCCTGAGGTTTTACAATTATTTCTTAAAGATAATACATTTAAGATTGCATTGGTAGGCTGAAGAAAAGTCATAAAGGCAAGAAGGGAAGCCCTTAATAACTCTTGAGATTCAGACATGTTCAGCAGTTAGATTGG
The DNA here is from genome assembly GCF_901765095.1 of Microcaecilia unicolor. NCBI lineage: Eukaryota > Metazoa > Chordata > Amphibia > Gymnophiona > Siphonopidae > Microcaecilia > Microcaecilia unicolor. The sequence goes on from NC_044031.1 coordinate 521,225,294, forward strand.
CTCTGACTTCACCAAGGGTCGACAATGTGTCATTTCCATGAAGCCAAATTGCCCTCTGCCTATATGATATTAATGTGCAAATCAATATTTCAGGGATTAAATTTCCCTTCTTCATTTTTTATGGTTTCTACCTCAATAAGTCTCAAGTCTATTAGAAGAGGTTGGATGATTTAAAATCTTTCACTGCAGAATGGCTTGTCTTAGCCTTGTTTCATAGACCAGTTCTGGATTTGCTTTATAATAAGACTAAAGGTATTTCAAAAATGCTGGTATTCAGCATAGAAACATGCTCAATACTGTAAAGCCCTTGTTCGATTAAGAGCTAAAAGGTATTGAAAATATAATATGTATGTTTATGTAATATATCTAGGTTCTACTGCTGTAGAAATATTTGTGTTAATCACATATTGATTTATTTCAAAATCAATTGAATCTCCATTCTTATTAGTGAATTTGTTCAGCATTTCTCAGCGTTGTGCTCAATTTTATTAAACAGCTTGTGTCTTTGTTTATTATGACACGAGGTGTTTAGGATTTTCTACTAACAATGTGAATAAACATCTCTGCTTTATATTGTGCCTTCTTACCAATTGACCTACATGCTATTAGTGGTAGATTTCAACATTAAAGTAACCAAAGGACACCTTGTTCTACGCTAAGGACTGCATAGTGGTTTTATTCATGGCTAGGCCTTTTACTTTATTGGTCTTTATAATGTTTATTTTGGGCTTTTCATTGGTAGTGTTAACAATCAGTTATAATTTCAAAATAAAGACGTATGATTTTAAAAGAACATACAATAGATAATGGTTCTGATGGAAGGTTGTGTCTTTATCACATAATCTTGAGAAGGCCCTAGTGTCTGTCATTTGGTGTTATTTTATAGTCTTAGACCATCTGGACTAAGTTCTGCACAGCTGCATGAATTTCATACGTGATAGAACATTTTTTCCATTCAGTGTGAAATGTTCCTTCCGAAAAATGTACATCAGACTCGCTTAATTTAGTCTGCTAAAAGAAGTGCACATGAAAAAGCACAAAGGCCTCCTTAATCTCTGCTAGTTGTTTGTTTTTCTTCAAGATTCCTGTCTATTTGGGTTTAAAAAGTCATGTTTATTGAGGAGATGGTTCTGAGGTGTGACATAAAAATAATATATGATTTTTTTTTTGTGCTGATTGTTGCAATCTTAGTTAAGCTGTGGAGTTTTTTTTTTTTTTTTTTACTGCCCTTCAAAACATACAGTTAATCTATTCTTATTTACAATTAATCTCAATAAAATTAATGTTAGATGTGCTTTTTTCAGCATCTTAAAATATCTAATTATATTCAATTAACTGCTGTCATGGTAATTAACATTGCTCAATTACCTCTGCATATATTTATGCAAAGCTCATTAGCTATTATTTGCTCTTTTTCCCCTTTCATCATTTTTTTGCTTTGTTTATACAACACCTATAGTTAAATTTCTAATTGTTCAGAATTTGAAAATGACATTAACTGCAAATAATTTTTGTTTAGGGTTTCTTTAAATAAATATGATTGCAAGAGTAGATTTGCAGTAGGCAGGAAGCTTTACAGTAGGGTATGTATGTCAGTCTGTACACACACACACACACACACACACACACGTGTATATTTTCATGATAGAAATCAGAGCAGGCAGGTTAAGCTTAGTGTTTATAAACCAAGAGCTTTTCTGTGCCTGCCTTGGGGCTGTGCCCACAAGGCAAAGCTTTCTTGCTCCAGGACTATTCAAAGGGTTAAAAGACTTGGCCAGGGTTCAAACTGAGAAGCATCCAGGGAAAGTTCATGTGAATCTGTACACTTTCATGTAATTAGTGCTTAATTATATTAACATATGCAAATTGCCAACTTAGGGGCTTGTTGAGCTAGCAAAGATCAGGCAGACACAACTGCTACATTGTTCAGAAACAATAATGGATTTCAAGTTGGATTGTGGAAACACATAACTAACTATCTAATTTAACTCCTACCATGGTGAAATTTCATTAGTCGTCATGGAGACTGGTTTAATTGTGCTGACTAATGTTCTGGGCCACAGAATTTCCTGAAAAGAAAGTGTTGTTTGCCTAATCCACTTTACAATGACACTTGTTTGTACATGTTTCCCTTGTGTGGGAATTTGCATATGCAAATAAATAGTTTCCCTGGTCCATTTGTCATGGTTGTTCATTACCCATGAAGAGGACATTGTTACTAGGCTGTTACTGAGTCTGCTAAGACAGGATGGTGTCAACCAGTCCAGCCACATTCTTTCATAATTTGTTTCTGATTAATAGACCAGAGTGAGGCTTATTCTATTCAGGCCTTTGCAAAGGGAAGGTCAGTTCTGTCACTGAAAAGTGTTTCCGCAGCAACCAAAGGCTCTTTTTATTTTCCCTTGGCTAACAATCACACACACACACACACACACACACACACACACACACACACACACATATATGCATGCATGCATACATACATACATACATACACACATACATGTATATAGATAGAATATAATTTTATGCTGTTAAATATTCATTGTCTAATAATCTGTAGGGTTTTTTTTTCTAACAAAAAAAAAAAAACAACAAAAATATGTGGGGCTTGCAGTTGAAATATTAATCCTGTTTTTGATGGAAAGGTAAACTGATATAATTGCTTTTCAGTCATAGAGATGGGGTTTATACAACTGTGAATGCATCGGAAAAGGATTAGCATTTTTTTGCATAATGAAAAGCTCTGTTGAATGGCGTAGTGAATGGTTGAGTGAATGACTAAGATGAAAGGAAGATGAAAATGCAAGTTCCTCTTTATGCAGTGTTCAGCTCTCCCGAAAGTTGTGTTTGCCCAAGACTTGAGAAAACAAGCAGAGGCTCAGATTTCAGCAACATTTTAAGATGTCCCCTGTCTCCATCATCAGCTGTAGTAATATATATGAGAATATGAAGCTAAAAGAATGATAAACAGAGGTTTGTATGCCATAGTGTTTCAGAAACATGGGATATAGAGGCTAACCAAATATTGATCGCTGAGTATCATGCATTCTCAGTGGTTGATCTGCAAAAGTTGTTTGAAAGGTTGAGCGTAGAAAATACCTTTTAAGTAAAATTCATATTCAATAGCTACAGTTTGAAGCATGTTTGAAATAATATATTCGTTTTCAGCCAGATTTATGTGTCTTGACTTTTGTTATTGTTAAGTGTTGAAAAGTTCTGTGAACTTTTCCAGAAGAGAAATAAATACCAGGGAGTTCAAATTAGTCACATTATGTCACTATTTCAGAATGAGAGATATGTGTGAAGTGTGCTCGTTAACAATAAATCCACAAGCAGTGTTCTTTGCTGTGGTTGTATGTGGCTCACACACTGGGCTTTTTCGAAATCTTTACAGTTGTTTCTCACATGTTAGTAAGTCAGGGCCCTAGCTGGTTAGTTGTTGACAATGTGATCATTGCTCTAATTATGCCCTCTCGGCAGTAGTTAGGATAGTTAAAATACCCATATGTGTTGAGACACTTTTAGAAGTGGAACCCAGTTCTTTTGGACATAAGTAAATTAAATGCAGTGTGGATAATTATTTATCTATATGCATTTTCAGTAGACTCTTTTTTTTTTTTTTGTATCAGGTCGCCATAATTATCAATTTAGGCCGCCACCGACAAGTGCTAGCATATTTCTCCAGATGTTCACTGCTTTGGCTTCTCACTGGCTCACAGAAGTTGCACAGCATCTGCTAGGGTTCTTTGAGGAGACACTATTTAACAGTGAGATGCAAATTTAAGAAACTGGAACTATCTTCCTACAAAGCTGGCAACCTACCATTAATGATGCTGAGGCAGGAATGTATGGTCAACCCTAAACTGGCCAGTCCTAATTCTTTTCAGAGGTTTTTTTTTTTTCTAGTATACTTATCATACATGTCAGTGTTTAATGGCTGTTCACAGCTTTTGTGTGTTGGTTTTTTGTTTGTTTGTTTGTTTGTTTCGTACACGATATTTTTAAATAAGCAAGAAAATGAAATAAAGGAGCTTCTTGTGAACGATGAGAGCCTTTTCCTAGTCACTTTGTTAAGAAAAAAAAGCGTTTTCTTTATTTAAGAAAATGTCATTTATATTTTAAAACAATGTTAAGCAAGCACCATGTGCTGCATTTGGCAGAATGCCAGTCACTCTAGAATTGGATAACACATGGGCTGATGGTAGCTTATGTGCTGTCTGCATTCTTATGGAATGAGCAAAAGCCCAGTGCATTGCAATACTAAGATTTTTAGGATTTATGGCAGTTAGACAAAGTATGGAAATATGTATTTGCAATATGGAAAAAAAAAAGATAGATGGTGCAGGTACTAGTTTATTCATAAATTATACCATGTACACAAGGAATGTCACAGTGTTAAACAGAGCAATAACTCAAATCCTCACATTTCATAGCAAAATTCTGCTGCTTGTGAAATGCAGGAACTCTTAAAAGCTGCATCTGCTAATGATACAGAAAGCCAAGGCATATCTAGCTTAATTTCAGTTTGTTACAATCAACAGTATCTCCTCAGAGGTTAGTGTTTTTAATCATATAATAATCATACTCCAAAATTAGAAGTCTTCTAAAGTTTTGGTTCCATATAATTTCGTTTCACATGCAGGTTTACATAAGAAAGCACATGATGGAGTTAATTCTATAGGGAGCCACCAAGTTTTGAGGTGATGGGGGGGGGGGGGGGCGGCGGCATATAAATGGCGGTATCCTAGTCATTTGCATGTGAGAAACTACACACCATGTGTACCTTGCTGATGGACAGGCACATGGGCAGAGTTTGGGTGAAAGATGAGTGGAGCACTCAGGTGCATGTGTAAATATTGAAATACTGTCATTTACTCATATACGTTCTAACATCTAGGCAGGGGCATTTATATCAGCTGTAGGTTCAGTGTAAGTAATCCTGTCTTAATATGCACACGTTTCAGCCATTTGCACTAGTATTCTATAACAAAAATTAGGTGTTTACCTTTTTTTTGTAGAATAGGCTTAAAATAGGTGCCATAACTAGTGCCTTTATTAGGCAGCCTGTTATAAAATTACTATCTGTATGTCTGCTAAAATGTGCCATGCAGATACTAGCATGCTACAGGCTTATTTTACTTTTAATATGTTTGCTAAATAGATTATAAATTATATTTTGCATTCTCCATCATTTTTCATAAGAGTAAGAAAAAAATAGAAACTTTGATGTGGTGATCATTGAATAGTATCCTTGGGGAAAAGAGTCCTATTAAAAATTTCAGAAGTCCCACAAACATACTACATTAGGATACTGCCCTGTAGGATATTGTGAAATTCTGTATTTGCATTCCCTATACAAAGATGGTTAAATGAGGAATTCAAGGATATAATACTTACCTGTCTGTCTCTATCCGGATGATCAGATATGTGCTGTAAGGATACACCTGGTCATGAATTTCTCAGAAGCATAAACATGCTTCACTGGGTACTAAACACCCTTTGCAGGGAGAGTTAAAAAGTTGGTTAAGGGTGGAGGATGGCAGAGTTAAACCTGAATGATGATAGTTTGTACAAAGCTGTCCAACTTTTCTGTGGAGAAATTCCCACCCCAACTCTGTAAAAATGCAGTTGAGATTCATTAATGCACAAAGTCAATGTTTGTAGTTATGATATCATAGTCTGGCAATAAAGGATGGCTTTGCTATCACTGTAGCCATTAAGAGGGTAATGCTAGAAGATGCTGTGTAGATTTAGGTGGCAAGTTACATGTGTAAATGCCAGCATTCTAGTCAGGTATGTGTGCATGTAAACACATGCATGTACATAGCAATAATCCAGCTATGTACTATCCTGTAAGTACTTTCCTTTCTTCAGTGGCATGCACTTTGCCTGTGGGCATTCACATGGGCAGAGCATATATATCATTATTCTAATCATTTACAAACATGTATAATTGGCAGGTGAATTTTAGCTCCCACTTTACAGAATTACATTGCTAGAGGGCAGTTCTATAAAGGGGGTGCCTAAATTTAGGCATTAGGACAGCGCCTATATATGCATGCATGTTTTTACGCACGAATATGCTGCCATAGAGCTGTGCCTAGATCAGGGAGATACATCCTTAGATAGAATAGAGCCAGCGTACATGGTTGTACTTAGACTGGGGAGCTATATGCATAAATAATGGCATATATGTATATGTATCATATATATATATATATATATATATATATATATATATATATATATATATATATATATATATATATGATATATGCCAAAATCCTGCCTAAGGGCTATTCTGCATTTTAACATATTTATAAATGATCTAGAGATGGGAGTAACTAGTGAGGTAATTAAATTTGCTGATCACACAAAGTTATTCAAAGTTGTTAAATCGCAAGAAGATTGTGAAAAATTACAAGAGTGATTTACGAGATTGAGCGATTGGGCTTCTAAATGGCAGGTGCCGTTTAATATGAGCAAGTGCAAAGTGATGCATGTGGGAAAGAAAAACCCGGATTATAGTTACGTAATGCAAGGTTCCACATTAGGAGTCATCGAGGAGGAAAGGGATCTAGGCGTCGTCATCGATGATACGTTGAAACCCTCTGCTCGGTGTGCGACGGTGGCTAAGAAAGCAGATAGAATGTTTCGTGTTATTAGGAAAGGAATGGAAAACAAAATTGAGGACGTTATAATGCATTTGTATCACTTCATGGAGCAATCGCACCTCGAATATTGTGTTCAATTCTGATCACTGCATTTCAAAAAAGACATAGTAGAATTAGAAAAGGTACAGAGAAGGGCGACAAAAATGATAAAGGGGTGGGACAACTTCCCTATGAGGAAAGGCTAAAGCAGCTAGATGGCAGAGGGAAGATATGATAGAAGTCTATAAAATAATGAGTGGAGTGGAACAGGTAAACGTGAATCGCTTGTTTACTCTTTGCAAAAATACTAGGACTAGGAGGCACGCAATGAAGCGTCAAAGTAGTAAATTTAAAACGAATCAGAGAAAATATTTCTTCATTCAACGTGTAATTAAACTCTAGAATTCATTGCCTGAGAATGTAGTAAAAGCAGTTAGCTTAGCAGGGTTTAAAAAGGGTTGGATGGCTTCCTAAAGGAAAAGTTCATAGACCATTATTAAAATGGATTTGGGGAAAATCCACTGCTTATTTCTATTATAAGCAACATAAAATGTATTGTGCCTTTTTGGGGGATCTTGCCAGGTACTTGTAACCTGGATTTGCCACTGTTAGAAACAGGATGCTGAGCTTGATAGACCTTTGGTCTGTCCCAGTATAGCAATACTTATGTACATAGTGTGTATTTGACAGATAGGCATACACCTGCTGGGCACATTATGGATGGGATTCGCATTTACACACATTTTATAGAATACTATAAGTGATGCACGGATCTCTAGGATTTCGGCGTGAGCACTTATACCAGCTCTCAGTGCTCATGCCTAAATTATAGGTGTGTATTTCACGTGTTATGCCAATATCCTATAAAAGAAAATAGGGGCCTAGTTTCTTTTATAGGCTATGGAGTGGAGGAGTAGCCTAGTGGTTAGTGCAGTAGACTTTGATCCTGGGGAACTGAGTGCAATTCCCACTGCAGCTCTTTGTGACTCTGGGCAAGTCACTTAACCCTCCATTGCCCCTGGTACAAAATAAGTACCTGAATATATGTGAACCACTTTAAATGTAGTTGCAAAAACCTCAGAAAGGCAGTATATCAAGTCCCATTTCCCTTTTATAGCATAGGTGCCACATATATAGTCACAGTGTTATAACTCATTTTCTGCAAGTCAGACATATTTGACATGCACCAGCCTTGTATAAAATCGTGTTGCTGAAAGTAAACACATAACTGTATATACTGGCATGATCATACATACTCATATACACGTTCCCCTGGATTCTATATATCACGCTAAGATTTCCACACAGAAATTGAAGTGTATTCCATAACAATGTGCTTGACTTACGCCCTCCCTCCCCCCCGTCTACTAAGCCACGCGGCAATGCCGGCACAGCACATTGTGAATGGGCTGTGTCGGTATTAGCTCATGGCAGCCGCTAGTGTGGCTTAGTAAACAAGAGGGGTTAATTAGTTAACTAATCAGCGCTGATAATTGGATGTTAGCTAGCAATTATTGGCACTAATTAGAATTTACATGAACTACCCACTAAGCGTATTCTGCAAAGTGGTGCGCATAAATTCTAATGCACACTGCCAAAAAGGGGACATTGGCTATGAGCATTGAATAGGTGGGGATCATGGGTTTTCTAGAAAAGTATGCACAGGGTTATAGAATGCACCTGTTCTGCGCCTAACTTACGCGCCGGTATTTACACCATGTTTTACTTGGTGTAAATGAGTTAGGCACTGTCATGGCCGCTCAACGTGTTCTATAACCTGTGTGGAAAGGTAGGCTTATTCTATAGTGTATGCCTAAATTTAGGCATACTTTATAGAATGCACTTAGGTGAATTTCATTTTGGCACCAAATGTTTTGCACGATACATAGAATCTAGTCTATTTCGTGTAGACATTTGTAGATGCAATTTGGCCAGAGTGGACACACACAGGACACAAATACATTTACACCTTTTTTCAGAGCAGGTATAAAAGTTTGTGCAGTAGAATTTGCAGATTGCTAAAGCTCATTCTGGCAGCCCATTTTAAAATGGCACCTTTGTTGCCTTTATAACACAGGCTTCAAATTGGCATCGTTTTGGAAGCTGGACATAGGTTTTGTTTTATCAAATGATACCCCACCAGGATAATGTACTAGAAAAAATAACTAATATAAATATGCAGTTATAGAAGTTAGATTGTTGGATGTCTTGCTAGATACATAAGATGTTCTTGGTGATAATTTGTTTTCTAGCTGTAATCCTGTGTAAGTGTTATGGTAAACAAGGATTTGTTTTTGTAAGCACACAATGTCAGAAGACTCCCAGTGAATAAACAATAAGTATCTAATCATTGTGTTTCCGCGAGTGTGAAACGATCAAAATGCCATGCTGAAAAAGGCCACACCAGGGACAATTTCCACAGTTCCTACTTGTAAGACTATTTGTTTGCATGAGAGTACATTTATTCGCCTCTGTTAAATTGGGAACAGCTCTGTCCTAGAGGTGAAGACATAACAAAGAAGGGGTAGGTCATTCCTTTCCTGAAATGAAGCAGGGTGCAGATTAGGAACCATTAATGTTTGCCTGGAGTTTCCTGGTCCTAGAAGCCTGTTTAAGTGTTCACTGTCAACAAGAAAATCATAGGCAGCACTTAAAGTGGCTCACCTCTGATTTATTCATAAACCTCACACGAGCACTTGGCTTTGTTCTTCTTCTAGTAAGGGGGAAATTGATGCCAATAAGAACAGGCATAAAGAGCTCCATGCCTGGCCCAAAAGTGAATAGCACTTTACCTCAAAGCCTGACCTCCCTTCCCAAGATCTGTTGTTACAGTTGACCGTCTCCAATGAATCGCAAGAAGTGGTTGGAACAACTAATGTATATTTTGTAAACTCTGTAGATGGAAGGGGGAGTACGAAGGCTTCGCTGGGCTTGCACTCATCCAAAAGGGTATCCTTTTTCCCGGCAACCTTCAGTTTTATTCTGCATGCTGTAAACGAATAAGGTCAAATGAAGTTGCTTCAAAGTGGTTTCACCTTCTCCTTAAAACAGGTTTGCCGAGAGATTAGTTTAAAAAAAAGATTGCATGTGAAGGGCAAGCACGGTAATATAGCATGTCGCTGTAGTATTTAACAAAAACAGTAATACAAATGGATTTACACGTACATTGGACCCGGTGTAATTGACATGCTTTATTTATGTTTCCCTAAAATGGTAGACCTGCTTTTGCAGTCCACCAATGGGGGAGGGGGGAGAGGGAACTTGAGAAGACAGTCAACTGGCATAATGTTTGCACTAGGGCAAAGGCTGAGCATAGTTACTTAAATCCCTGGAGAAACATTTAGTTAATGCTAGTCTTTTCTGATCCTGTGTCAGACTGGCTGGCCTGCTGCTTTTAATGAAGCATGCTTGTTGTTACTTCAGGTTCGAATACTTTAAAATGTGCCTGCTTTTTTTTCCTCAACAAATTAAAAAAAGAAAGTCATCGTACAAGATAGCAATGAGAGTTAATGATATATCTTTAGATAAAGCCATCCTCGTGTGCAATCTGATCACAGCCATCAGCTCATTTGTCATGGCTGAAGTGAAAATGTCAGGACCAATGAGTGTATGAGTACTGAAGGGGGCAAAAGGGCTTTTGGAGACACTTTTTGTACTAGGAGTGGGCCGTGACTTCGATGCAGCTCCAGGGAAATGCTGGGATTAGCCAACTCTGTGCCAAATCCCAGAATTAGCTGGGAAAATGGAGTTTGTTGGGGCGGGGGGAGGGCACGTCTTCAAAATTGCTCTAGGCTGCAGTCCAATAACTGCAAAACAGTGAAGCATTTTATTAAAACAATCTTCAGTGATGCTATTTTACAAAATTTCTCATTGCAGAAAAGCTGTAATTAGTAGCTTGCAAGAAGGCAAGGAATGCCTTTCTATATTTTACGAGCAGAATTTGGGAGTTTTTTTTCTTTTTTTGTGGCCTAGTAGTACTTTTTGATAAAGCAATTTATATCAGGTGCTTTTTGTACCGCCCAGAACCAGATCTCAACAGGTATTACTAAAGATAATATAAAAAGCAAGTGAATATTGTATCCACTGATAAACAGCTGAACGAAATTCCAGTTTTCATTGGTTACTGCCACAGCTAATGTTTTTGTGTGTGCACAGGCTGTGCTCTATTGTCTCTTAGTAGGCTAGTTCCATACATAGAAAATGACATGCTTTAGACAAGTGTTTCTCAACCCTCTCCTGAAAGCACACCTAGGCAGTTATGTCTTTCGGATCGCCACAATGAATATGCACAAAATAGATTGCATCCACTGGCTCTCTCATGTTTGTTAGCGGTATCCTGAAAGCCATGGGTTAGGTGTGCTCCCAGGACAGGATTGTAGGGCTGGTGTTAGACATTCAGGGGCCGAGGGCAGAAACTGGGGAGGGGGCCTCAAAGCTGGACTTCAGCCTATGCCTCTTTCAGACGCGCGACCTCCTTGTAGTATGGGGGCCCAGGGCAACTGGCTTGTTTGCCACATCCTGCAGGATTGGGAAGCCCTGTTTTAGGCAATATGCTCATCCAATCTTTTTGTGCTTAATTTTATTGATTTACAGTGCTAAACTGAAATAATGTGATACCTGTTTCTTGCCCTTTGAGTGTCTGGAAACAAGGAAAGCTGATTAGTTTTTTTTCCCCCCCAGTTCTTTAGCTGTTTTAAATGTATAATGATCATTGCATGTCATTTGATAGCTGCACTAATTGCTGCCAACCATTGTCTGTCTGCACTTAATGCTGAAACCTGATCAACATCTTACTTTGGTTGATGTTTGGCGGTAAACTTTAATTAACTCTTATTGCATTGAAGAAGAGTTCAGTCTCAGTGCTAACTAATCATTTACCTTCATTATGTCCTGACAGTTCCACTTGTTCCTGGTCCTAATAGATACACCACTCACTAAAGAAACCTGCAAATCTTCATGGCTCGAAATTTCTCCACACTGATATGTGTGGAGGAGTGGCCTAGTGGTTAGGGTGGTGGATTGTGGTCCTGAGGAACTGAGTTCAATTCCCACTTCAGGCACAGGCAGCTCCTTGCCACTCTGGGCAAGTCACTTAACTCTCCATTGCCCCAGGTGCAAATAAGTACCTGTATATAATATGTAAGCCGCATTGAGCCTGCCATGAGTGGGAAAGCACGGGGTACAAATGTAACAAAAATATGTTGTTGCTTAAAGTTTAAACTAATTGGCCAAAGATAATTTTAGGGGCTAGCTTTGTGTCCCATGGTTTTTGTTTTCAGATACAAATCTCAAAATTGCTTGTTTGCATGTGAGGCGTGTTCATTTCAATAGAAACTGCAGATTTAGGATGGCAGTATTTCTTCACCATGGTTCCTCTACACATGCTTCCTTGGAATCAATATAATTAAGCTTGTCTCCTGTTGGAATTCTTGTAATTATTTTCCTAAAATACTTTTCCTGTAATGATATTGAAGTTAAAGTAATCAAGTTACTGGCAGATCATATAAAAATTCAACTCAAAATTGCTGGCTGCTTGATTTTAATTTGTCTGACATCAAGTTTGTTTGAAAAGGGATAATGGGTGGGTAAACTGAGGAGCTTATAATTATAGTTGACATTTGTTTGTTTATAATGAAATCGAGCTAAAGTTCATCAATTTTAAAACACAAAGTTAATTATCAAATTGTTCACTTCACTAACGCACAACAGTCAAATTAACTTTCAGGGCAAAAGAGATGACAACTGACTTGGACAATAAAAACAAAAGTGCCTTAGTGAATGTGTGTATTTGCACTAATCACTGATCACTGTTCTGCTAATTAATAATTTTTTTAATAGACTTCTACCCTAACCTTATACATGTTACCCAGAGCCATTTACCCATAGAATAAAATATTTAAAACATAATCTACAAACATATCATACAAATAATAACACAAGAACCACAAAAAGGGTAGCATTCCCATTCACCTCCTTATATCTAAGGCCCTTTGCCCCTTCACCCCCCCAATGATTATAGTCCACCAAAGCAGATGTCTGGTAACAAAAGTCATTCCCCCCTCCCCCCCCCCCCCCAATAGCTAGAACCATACACCATTCAGCCTACAGAAAACAAATGACTTGGAGGCTGAGAGGGATGGTTGTTGCCATGGTCTGTTTTCATGTGAGAATTCATTCTGATATCTAATAGAGCAGAACAAACAACAGACCAACAAATACAGAAGTTCAAAGCAAGGATTTAAAAACCCTAAACACTAAAATGGAAGGTATAACATTGGCTGAGCAGCAGAGAGCCACTCTAACAGGGAAGGGGGAGAGAAGGGGTTAATTTGTAAGAGATGTTTTAGGAAATGTGGGGTTTTCTGGGAGCAATATTGAAATAATGAATGTAAATGCATTAAGGGTTGGAAAAGTTAGGATATTTGAGAAAAGGGAGGCAATTGTGAGGAAAGAAAATGTTGTGGAAGCAGCGATTGGATAAATGTGCGTCGAGGGTGGGGATACCATTAACGGGAGATAATGAGGGATACTGGGCGGGAAGGAAAAGTTGTGTGAGGAGAGGAGAGGGAGGGTATCTTTGTGGGTGAAATTTTCCCACCCAGGTAAAAATTGTTTTTTGGTTGTTGGTTGTTTTTTTGGCGTTTTGGAATCGGGGAGGTTGTGGGGGTTGCAGCTTGGTTGTGGGGTGTTAAGTTTATTTCTCTAAATTTGAGCAGAATTTCAAATCATAGGGCCTAAGTTAGGCCTAGCAGTGTTGGTCTCATGTGCATCACCACCATGGGATGGGGCATGACCCTGTGGTACCATGGGTCATGGAGTGGGTAATAGGGAAGGTGTGACGGGGAGAGGTTAAATGGTAAAGCTAGTACGTTACTGTCTAGCTACATGGGTGGTGAAAAAAGTTTATATGTTTGAAAAAGGTTAATTTTGTAAAGCCACTTTGAGCCCGCAAAAAGGTGGGAAAATGTGGGATACAAATGCAATAAGTAAATAAATAAGTAAATAAAGCTGCGGCCGGTGTCTTGCCAATTTGAGAAATATAATTGCCTCATATGTGTCGTTGGATTTGGGTTTGTAAAGTGGTGAATGAAGCCTGCGAATGCCAATGTTATAATTCACACAATCACACATGCCTGATATGGCCATGTTTTGCCAAAAGGCTGCGCCAGAGGCACCAATAGAGAGGTAACCACAGAATGCACACTTCCCTCTAGAGTAACAATGAAGATTAAATAGTCTTGCAGCAATTCTTCCAAAGTTTCTCCGGCAAATGTGCTGCTCTGCTGTAGTTGCATCGCAGATCTTCTGCCTCTTTTGTGTCCCCTGATCATATAGTTAAATGCACTAATGCCAATACTTAAAAGTGCATTATCTTTCCATGTTTGACTAAATAGGCTCTACAAAATTACCTAAAATATGCTTTTGAATCTGTTACAGAATTTCTCTTCTTCTACATCGAGGGAGTTACAGCGCGGCTCTTGTGGTAATTTCAATTTTGTTGCGCGTCCGCTATGAATGTCTGAAAAATATTTTTTATTTTCTGGCGCACATAACGGACGTGCACAGGTCATTACCCCCTGGATTCTTTACCTCTAGGTCAATGGCTGGCGGTAAGGTCTCAGACCCAAAATGGACGCACGGCAATTTTGATTTTGCCGCACGTCCATTTTCGGCAAAAAAAAAAAGAGACCCTTTTGACAGGTGCGCTAAAAAAATGGATTGGCATGTACCCAAAACCCACGGCTACATTACCTCAAGTCATTTTTCAGTGCGCCTTTGTGAAAGGACCGCCAAGATTTCTGTCTATCTTTTATTTTTAAACAACCTGTGGTTAAAGCTTTGCTGGCAGAATTGGAATGTTTGTAGGAATACCTGACCTGTAATTAACTTTATGAAGATAATTACAGTACTGTTAGCCTGCAAGCAAAGTGTTCTTTAACACAGAAAAAGAATTTGTACCTTAATATTTATTCTGATGTGGCAAAATGAAAGTAAGCAAGGTTAGTGCCATGAGACTTGCATGAAACTAATTATTTAACAATCTCTTGGACACCAAACTTACCGAAAGGCTGTATGATGCTTTTATAATATTTCATATGTTAAGATGCTCATAGTTTGAATAATGCTAAGGTTTCTTATCCCTGCAGTGTCCAACAAGAAACAGTGACACACGAAAGGTGCAATTTTCAGTAGCCTGTGTAGATGCCAGGTCTGAGAGTAGTTTTTAATCTGTGGACCTTGTAAGCAAATTTCAAAGAAAACCTAGCTCCTAGTTTTTCTTTTGTATATTGCTTCTCTGGATGTATGAGCACCCATGAAAGTCAAGTCTGCAATCTAGGTGCCAACAATTTATGAGCATAACTGTAGAATACAAGCAATTGGGCACATATCTACCTAAGAGGCCCTTTTACAAAGCAGAGGTAAACCCAACACGGGCTTACGACACGCTCATCTGGAGCTACCACCGACCCAATGCAGGCGCCAGCAGTAGTTTCAGCCCTGGTGCACGCCGTTTCTTGCACTAGGGAAAATCTGCCTGTTTTTTTAGCGTGGTGCTAATCCAGCGGCAATCGGGCAGTGCCGCACGCTACCCAGTTACTGCCAGGTTAGCGCGGGAGCCCATACCACCACCTCAGTGGGTTGCGGTAAGTGTTCCCCCTCCACATGGCCATGCAGTAAGAGCGATGTTACCACATGGCCATGTCTTTTTTTTCGGCCTTTTTACCATAGCTTGGTAAAAGGCCCCCTAAGTGCTAGCAGGGGGTCTAAGCGCTATTCTGCAAATTCCTGCTTAACTTACATAGCACCTATTTGCAAAGGAAGCATATACAATGACAGAGCCCTGTCAATTATGCATTTTGACATCCGCACTTATGCCAACTCTAGGACTAGTGTAACTGTGGGTACCTACATTTTAGGCTCACTGACACTGGATTATGCAAGTATTCTACGACAGAATCTGGGCACCTAGATTCTGTTATAGAATTGGAACCTACCATGTGGCTTTGGAACGCCTAAATGGAGGTGCCCAGTTAATGAATTACCCCCAAATCCCCATAAACGTTGTATCTCCCTTTTCTGTGGATGGTGCAACCTCACCTTGAGTATTGCGTTCGATCCTGGTTGCCGTATCTCAAAAAAGATACAGCAGAATTAGAAAAGGTTCAAAGAAGAGCAACCAAAATCATAAAGGGGATGGAACTCCTCTCATATGAGGGAAGGCTAAAGAGGTTATGGCTCGTCAGCTTGGAAAAGAGACGGCTGAGGAGGAATATGATTGAGGGTTTATAAAATCCTGAGTGGTACAGAATGAGTAGAAGTGAATTGATTTTTCACTCTTTCAAAAAGTACAAAGACCAGGTGACATTCAATGAAATTATATTGAAATACTTTTAAATTAAATAGGAGGAACTATTTTTTCACTCAAAGAATAGTTAAGCACTGGAACTTGTTGCCGGAGGATGTGGTAACAGTGGTTAGCATATTTGGATTTTAAAAAGTTTGGACAAATTGCTGGAGGAAAAGTCCACGGTCTGCAATTGAGATGGACATGGGGGAAGCCACTGCTGTCCCTGGGATTGGTATCATGGGATGTTGTTACTATTTGGGTTTCTGCCAGGCACTTGTAACCTGGATTGGCCACTGTTGGAAACAGGATACTGGGTTAGATGAACCATTGATCTAACCCAGCACGGCTCTTCTTTTGTTCTTATGTAAAAGGAGAATAAGGATGTGCACAGATTTGAATATTCCATTCTGTAGATGTACTTTACTTCCCCAGCATAACCATGCCTTCAGAAATGCCCCTTTTTAAATACAGCCACAAGTATATGCTTTGTGACTCCCACCGTGCCCTGGGGAGATCAGCTTTCAGACAGAGCAATATACCTGAGTAAGTAGCTGCACAAATTGCCCTTAGATAGTGCCACTCCTCCAGAGGTAACTGAGAGGAGCTTTATTTGTAAGCCAGCACATCTATTCTTGGTCAAATAAGTAGTCAAGACCAGAAACTATTTCAGCTGAGACAGGATAGTAGTGGCGTATTTTCAGGCTGAAGTGTATTTACATCTAAATGATCATAGTGATGTTATTTGTTAATTCTTAGACATGATCAACACAACAAACTTCTTTAAATGGATTAAACTCTATAAGGACAATTCTATAAAGGGTGCCTGAATTTAGGTGCCAATCACATGTGTTAATTTATAGGGTAGGTGCACTTTCATGTGTGAATGATGCTACAAATGGTCATTTATTAGATTCTTGATATATTGCCATTCTGTGGTACAACCAAAAAGGTTTACATATTACATACAGGTACTTTCTCTGGCCCTAGAGGGCTCCCAGTCTAAGTCTGTATATCATTCACACCTATGTATGCTAGGCTGTTCTTTCAAATTGGCACGCTAGCCACATCCCCCTGTATTCTATATAGCGCGACTTAAGCTGCGTGCACAAATCTGGTCGTACTCTGGATTTGAATGTGTAACTTAATTAGTTTACAAAGCCAGTCAGTGCTGATAATTGCCAATTAATATGCGATTATTGACACTAATTGGCATTAATTAGAATTTCCGCGTACAACTTTCTAAGCGGATTCTGTAACGTGATGAGTGTAAATTCTAAGTCGCATAGTTGAAAAGGGGGCATGGCATGCGCAGGTCATGGGAGTTTTACAAATCTATGCACATTGTTATAGAATTCACCTTGTCCGCGCCTAATTTAGGTGCCGGGGTTTATACCCTATTTCACTTGGCGAAAAATGCCTGCAACTAAATTTAGTCACGTGGATGGGCACTTGGTGTATTCTATCATCTGTGAGGTAATCAATAGAAATAAAACAAAATAAAACATGGAAAAGAAAATAAGATGTTACCTTTTTTATTGGACATTTCCTTAATACATTTCTTGATTAGCTTTCGAAGGTTGCCCTTCTTCGTCAGATTGGAAATAAGCAAATGTTGGTAGATGACAGTATATATAAGTGAAACATCAAAGCATTCCAGTGACAGTCTAACAGGATGGGGGTGGATAGATGAGAGACAGGAAGAGGGACAAGGAGATATACATGGAGACAGGAGGGTGACAAAGCAGTACAATTTTATGGTTTATAATGGGCATCTGTGAGGAAATTTAGGCTTCTTCTATAAAGTATGCCTAGATTTAATCGTACTTTATAGAATATGCCTAGATGTATTTTTTCCATGCAGATTTTTACTGCGCCATAGTAGTCCATAGTGCATAAGAGCAGAAGGGATGAACCAGTGGTGGGGCATGGGGATATCATGGGTGCTCCACCAAGCAATGCACGCACCTTATAGAATGTATTTATTTATTTATTGTTCGCTTATATCCCACATTTTCCCATTCATGCAGGCACAATGTGGCTTACCAAACATTAAATAAAATTACAAAATAGGAAACTTAGAAGTGTATACAAGAAGTAAGGAGGGGGAAAAGCATCTAACAGGGTGAACTAGCAGGGTAGGGGTCAGGGAGGGTGCATCAGTCAGCGGTATAAAGTGAGGAGTAGGTCCTGGTGTAAGCTGTTGTACCTAGGTTTTGGCATTCGAATGTGATTTTCTGCTACTGTTCTACAATGGGTTAAGTGTACTGTAAGGCCTTTGTAGAATTAGCACTAAGCGAGCTTCTTTGTCATGCCTACATTTCGGCTCTGGTCTATAGAATTATCCCCTATGTGTTTAGTAGGATTATAACCTTGAACTTTCATAGCTAAGAGGGATTTGGGAAAGAGGGAAGGACGAAAAGATTGAGTGCTCATAATGTACATATGTTGTGAACGTGTGAGTAAAGGGAAAATCAGGGGGGATTAAAAAGTCATCATTTTAACTGTAATCCAGTTTGAATAAAAAAAAAATAGAAAAGTAAGTGATTAGTACTTGAGGATCAATGGATCACCATCATTCAGATGCACCTTTTTCCTAACCTAATATGTGGTGGCAGAACTAGTACAACAACGTACCCTTATTAAACCTCAAGCCCACATCTTGGAGAGAGAGAGTAAGAATACTCAAATGTTTCTAGCCATACTTTTAGCTGATTAGTGTATCCTTTCTCATTAATGAAGTACTCACTACAGGGTCTTAGCATTCATTGGAACAGCAGCAAACACAGGGTTCTCTTTTACTACGCTGTGTTAAAAAGTGGCCTGCGCTATGACTAGTGCAAGGGTTTTCCCCGCATGCTGAGGCCACTTTTAGTGTGGCTGTAAAAAGGCCACATTTTCCATTTCTTCAATGAATGGCCATGCACTAATTTCCCAATCAGCGTACGGCCATTACCTCGGGAGCCCATGCTGGGGCTCCCACGCTAACCATGCACTAAATCAGTTGGTGTGTGGCATTGTAGCTGCGCTAACCAATCAGCACTGGGCACGTCTACTCTCTGCCCCCAAACACACCCCCAGCACTAAAAAATAAAAAGTATATATTTTTAGCTCATGGGGAGCACGTGCAGATCTCAGAATACCCATGTGACGCCTGAGCATCAGGGCCACCGAGAGACTGAGCTGGGCCTGGGGTAGAGCCGCCCCTGCCAAGCCCCCTCCCCCCCAGGACTTCCACGTAGCCAGACCACAAAAATTTGTGTGTTGGAAGGGGGGCGGAGCCCAAAGTGGGGGGGGGGCATTTTTTGCCCTACCTCTCTGCCTCCCACTGCAACTCCACATACCTTGGCTGGCAGGGGTCCCCCAAGCCCTGCCAGGAGAAGCCTTCCTCCAGTGCTATTCTCCACAGCATTGCCTGCCCTGTGGCTGTTTTTCCCCTCATGTCGCTTGCATGATGTGGGGAAAAGCAGGCACAGGGCAGGCAATGTGGCAGAGATCAGCACTGGAAGAAGGCTTCTGCTGGTAGGACTTGAGGGACCTCCCCCCCAGCCAAACCAGAGGCCCCAAAGCCATGTGTCTGCTCCCCAGCCTCTAAAGGGGGGCCCAGCGTCGGAGTGTTCTCTCTCCTGCTCCTGTCAGGATGCAATCACCCAGGTCCCGTCAGGAGCAGGAGAGAGACAGACCCCGTTGCCCGGCCCCCCTTGGAGGCTGGGCCTGGGGGAATCTTCCCCCCCCCCCCCCGCCCCCCTCTCGGAAGCTCTGCTGAGCTAGGGTTATCATATGGCTCCAGGAAAAAGAGGACACATTGATCCAGTCCAGGTTTTGCTTCCATTGAAAGCAATAGGAGTAAAACCCAGACTGGCTCAATCTGTCCTCCTTTTTCTGGAGCCATATGGTAACCCTATGCTGAGCGCACCCTGAGGTAGTGCATTTTACCGCATGGTAAGCACACGCTAGTGCTCACCACAGCTTAGTAAAAGAGCCCCACAGTGTCGAGGGATGATTTCAAAAATAAGTGCTGCAGGTAATTACAGGTTCTGTCACCCTCTCAAAAGAGTTCAAGCTCTTTATTTTTATTCAGAACAAGCATACCTGCACTGTATGGACAGAGAGACAGCTAAAAGCAGCAAAAGTTTGTTTAGAGACGGAACATGGAAGTAGAAGCTCTGCATCTTGCATATTGATTATGAAATTTTCCTGGAAGAAGGGGAAAAAAATGACTCAGAGCTCAGTTCAGCTGAGTTTGCTGATCATGCTTTAAAGGGAGAGCAGCTGTAGTGCTGCTTTCAAAGTGAAGGGATGAGAGAATAAGCAAACAGCATTTCAAAATGGAGAGCATTTCCTACATTCACACTTGAGTTCCACAATCCTTTCATATATTAAAGTTGTGGCTGTAAAAAAAAAAAAAAAAAAAATTATATTCCATATGAAGTTGGTGATTTTAGAAGCCATTTCTGTTTCAAAAATTAGTCTCTTCTATTCTAGTTGATTCATACAATACTAGGCTAGTGGGAATAAGGCTTCTGATGTCATTGCAGGAATGCACCTTAATGTAAGGGCCTGCAGTGGTCACTGTAGGGATTGCATGCCTGTAATAACATCAAAGGCCAAGCCAAGCTGCTCCCAGCTCTGTACCACTTAAAAATGGGGGTGGGGGGGTATATCATCATTGTTTTTAAAATCACGCCCTCTTTTGCTATGTTATAGATTCATTTATAAGACTATTCTTTACAAAAAAAAATCAACACCTTGGTTGTCCTCTTTTAAAACAAACAGCTACTCTAGAAGACATTGGTAAAATACGATAGAAAAGAGAATATCTGGCTAACCTAGGTCTGTGGGAGGGAGAAAAAAGTGCAGAAAAGTTCCCAGGTAAAGGAATGCACTCAGGTTTGTCTGTGCAAGTTGCCTTTTCTTTCTTTTCTTTTTAAAATGTGTTCTCTTTTAAGTGCATACCGCATTTGGTTACATCCCTCTATTCAAACTTAATGACCTTCTCCCCTTTGTCGTGACATGGGTGGAAAGCTTTTGGCATGTCAGGAGAGGTCGTCACACATTCTTTTGCGGTCCCCTTCATTAATTCCTTCTTGCAGAAGCATTTTCTGTCGTGCTGGGAAGGTAGAAGGGTGTAATAGAAGAACCCTGAAACATCAGCAGGAAGCTCTAAGCTGGTTAATGCAGTATAATTGTCTGGACATAGACTGCCCTTTGTTTGTGCGCTTCACTTCGAATCAGCTGTAATTAACTCCAGAGTGTTTCCAGATTGCCAGCAAAGAAAAATTACAGCTTTTCTGTTTTAAATTGGAAAGCTCACAAAGACATTAACTATGCAGATTGCTTTTACTTTGATATATTTCTGTCCTGTAAGGAAAAGCTTATTTGGCTTTTTCCCTCCCCAAACCTAAAATGTGCCTTGTTAAGTTCTTTGATTTAAAGATCTATTAGACCATTAATGCTACCTTAGTACTTTGGTCTGTGCAACATATTTTCCTTCATATTTTCAGCCCTGTAACATTTGTGGGTTTTCGTAATGCTTTAAAGAACAAGGCTGGCAACAAGTCTGAAAGTTTTTATTTAATTTTAATTCATTTATTTATTTATTTTGCACACAATTGCCTACACTAGTCTTCATTCACGTCTGCTTGCACGTTGTAGTTAAAAGGGGAAAACCGTGCATGCCACAGCGCATTTTCACACCCTGTCTGCTCCTAGCAATGGGTGTGAAGAAAAAGATGCAAAACTGATATGTGGTAATTATTGAGTTCTCTTTATACAGGTAGCGTACTTGTATTTTAGCTCTTCCAAAAGAATAACTGTGAGAAAAGGGCAATTTAAATCTGCTCAGATCCTGGTCAGCAAACTGCCTACCACACCCTTTTCAAAGACATTCGAGCTTATAATCATAGCTTCCAACCTGAGCTTAAATGAGGTAGCAGCATGATCAAGTCTCTAACTAATGCGTCTAATATTACAGCGCTCCGCACAAAAGATCTGTCAGCAACTGATGCAAAAAAAAAAAAAAGAGGTCCGGCCAAAATCTTTTTATTTTCTTTCTTCTGAATTTAACAATAAGGAATTTAAGCTCCAATGTGGCTTTAGGAACCAAAGAAAAGAAGCTCTCGGTGTCTGCATAATACCACTTTGATGGATTTTTTTTCATCAGTCCTCTCTACATGGCAACAAATAAACAAGTATAATTATACTTGTGAAGGTCCTATTCATTGCTTTGTCAGGATTAGATATATGTGCAGTTTTCACACTGAGCTTCTCTTTTGTCTTTGCCTAACTCACTATGACATATTGATAGAGGATTTGGTATGGGGAAAAGGCCACAGCAGAGACAGTGATGACCTTTTGGAAACTTGATATAATTCAAGGATATTTCTTTCTTTTTTTTCTTTCTTTTTTTTTTAAGATTTGTAACTTGTTTCCCTACTTTCTTGTAAGTGGGCAACTTTTAACCCGTTCTTAACCTAGTAAATAAAGAATCAAAGTGTTAGGAGGTGGCTGAGGAGCAGATGGGAATAAAAACAATAGGCTAAGGAGCCTATTGGTCTTCTTTCCCAGCAGTTAGCACTGTGGCTAACCTAGCATTCCTTTCCCATTATTCTAGTCTCTTCATCAGATCACATTCTTTTTAATCATTTCACAAACACTGTCTCACTGGACCGTAGAAGAGGGCTGGGACAATCTCAATTAAAAAACAGAGGTAAAACTGTCAATTCTGATCCCTTTGTTCTAATGGGAACTCTGCACTCTAAATGCAAAGGAATTTGCCCATTGTTCAGAAATCCCCCTTTTTTCATTAGTACCTCGGGTTTGTTCTTGGGTTTTAGTAATTTAGCTGAGCAGAGTTTGGAGAACAGTTACCGCAGATGGAAAGCAGAGGTTGGCAATTTAAAATTGTTTTTTTCCACACATTAGTCACCAGCTCTGACAAAATGTTTGAGAACTCTGAAGTCACTTCTTTTTGAATTCCTGAGGATGCAACACTAAGCAAAAAAGGTATGTCGCTATACTTTCCTAAACTGAACCAGTGCCAGTATCTAGCTGGTTGGAGTTTTTTTTTTAATGAAGTTTCCTCATAGTTTCCAGGGCATGTGCAGTTACCAGCATTTCACTTTCAGGCTGCTAGCAAAGATGATAGCTAAACTTGAAGTTCTCTTTCCAAGGGGATTAGTGGCAGAATCAGTTTCATGATTGGCAAGACTTTGCTACACCTTTCTGATGACTGTTGCTGCAGGACTGGGGACAAATACTTCCAAGACTTTGAGTGGACTAAAATCAAAGGAGAGTATGCAAATTCAAGCCTATAGTACAGAGTCCTGTTGACTAACTCATCCCCGGTTTCAATTTGCAGTCCAGGCATAATGGTCTCTTTAGAATGACGATAAACTCTTTAACATGCCCTACAAACCAAATAAAGGAGAAAAATAGACACCGCAATCAGAATGCTTGTTTTCATACGAGTTCAAAAGTTTTCTGGATTTGTTTTAGCTGGAGCAAAAAATGCACATGGATGCTGTTCAATTCACGATGAACTTACACAAGGACTAAAAGTAGTGGGACTGGCACTCTCCTTAAAAAAAATAGATTTACAGGGGCACAGATGTC